>NW_016166468.1:0-2458 GCF_001687245.7 Rhagoletis zephyria | reverse complement strand
TTTTTTTTTTTTTTTTTTTTTTTTTTGGCATATGCGTGGCTATCGCTAGAATCGTATATCCATAGCATGGCAAGTGCGTGTGCTTGTAAACGAATGCTTGTAGCAATTTTTTGATTGATGCGATATGTCGTTAGCCATTTACTGAGCAAAGTTCAACATAAATAGTTGGAAGTTTGTACATAGAGGTAAAGCAATTTCAAATGTAAGCCGATTATTGAAGTACTAGTGATGGAACATCTTACTGATTTCAGCTTTTGAGCTCTGTTATTGGGTCATTTTAAATCACTTGCTAGGGAAATTTAAAAGAATTTCCACTTTAGCAAAAGGTTCATTTGTCTTGAAAACGAAACAGCATTTGCAGTTTTGGATTATATCAAAGTAGGTATATGTTCCGGAGGTCGTGGTTTTTTACTAAATATGTGGTGGGTTTAGTCAAAGGCTGGGGTACGCTTAGCCAATTCAGAGTGGGACGGAGGTTCCACTTTCCAAACCGAAATAAAACCGGCAACCTTGCATTCTAGAAGCGAGAGAGAGGCGAAGAGAGAGTAACCAACTGGCGCACGGGCGGTATCACAGATGACGTAAGTGGAGACGGCGAACGATGCCGACGAGGGTAGCAGCAGCTCTCGATAGCGGTGATGGTGGGAGTGAAAGTGGTCCCAATAGCAAAGAGAGTGACAGCGTAGTAGTAAGTAAGTAAGTAAGGCTATGTACGCCGTTACTACAAAAACAATCGTCCGCCAAAGCTATGATTTTTGCTATAAATAAGGCAACTAACCTTCTACGATTCCAGCTATATTCAAAATTGTATACTTATACGGAAATGCCGTGCGTCATTGGAATCAACGGACATAGCAAAATAGGAAGAAACAATGCAGTTGATGAATTGATCTCGGATGGCTCAAATAGCCCTTCTGGAGATCAGCAGTAGGAGTTGATCTAACGATACAAAACGCCAGCGAGTTGCCTCTGAATAAACTGCAGCAATGATGATAAATCAATTGAGAACTTTATCTGTCTATGTCCAGTCCTGTAGTAAAGGCGACTCAACCACCTGGAGACACGCTTCTTCACCTGTCTTTTAGTGAAGGCGGAACATCTTGAAAATGGTTTACCAGGTTAATGCCTACATTATTATTTTTTACACTTAACAGAGGAGAGCCGGTTGGAAGACTTGCTTTCGGCTGGCTCTCATTCATAGTTGGGACTCGCAAGAGAAATATATGTCCTGAGGTATTGACGAATATTTGTTGTGCGGACATTTTGAAGGCTCCTTTTATGCTAACCGGCTGGGAGATCCAGTTATTTTGTCCAAACATTTTTTTTTCGTGTCACCGGAATGTATTTAGGTTAAAAGCTAGCCAAAATTTAAAGATTTAAAAAATTCAAAGAAGCCGACTTTTAGGAAACGTTTTTTTCGGAACCAGGATCATAAGAACTTGAAAGTGATTATCGATAAGCGGTTACACTTTTGATTTCCGTAGTAGAGAGGCGAGAAAAGTGTTTACCCAGCCTCCTGCACAGCCTGACTGTGTGCCTAACACCCTCGCGAGATTTGTAGTGCAGCATTCAAGTTAATTATTTTGGGCTGATTTATTTCGATGGTACATTTTTTGGGTGGGTCCCTATTATTAGAGGAAGGATTTATTTTATTTTTAGCATTTCTTTTTTAACTTCAAAAATAAAAGTTAACCCTCGTAAACTTCGGTAGCCTTCGTACATATGTTACAATTCACAAACAAATCGTTTTAACTACAGGAAGTTATTCACATTCCTTGTGTATTACGTAAACTCTGTCGCCTGTGGCTACTTTTTTATTTTGTACCCGCCGATAAGTGACATTTATGTGCTTTTAATATCCTTCGAATTCGGTTTAACATTTCTTTTGGCCGACAATAATCCGCTTCAATATCCGCTTTCAACTAACTCAATTCAGTCCATTACTTTAAGTTGACATTTGATTTACTTTCTTATTTTCCTCTGGCTGTTTCACCTTCTCCGTTGCTCTTTTTTCGCTGGCAGCCATGGAAAATTGCATCTGCGTTTCGTTTCTACATGCTTTGTGAGCAGAATAACTTGAATAAGTTTTTATACTTTCATCGACATTTTAAGGACATTTTTTTTTTTAAATTAGTAGGTAAACTTTTTTGTTTAGAAATGCACGAAAGCGTACTTTGATAACAATTATTGTTTTCATGTGACTCTATGGCTAGAACGTGTAGCATATTGACTTTGTTTGTTAGCCATTAGGCGGATGAGTCATTGAATTTAGAATAGAGAATTTCGACTGGTAGCGCTCCTGTTATATGACAGTCTGCTATAGTGGTTCTTGGGAGTCTTATCGTCCGATAACTCCCCTTCCACCAGTAGTGAANAGCGTACTTTGATAACAATTATTGTTTTCATGTGACTCTATGGCTAGAACGTGTAGCATATTGACTTTGTTTGTTAGCCATTA
>NW_016166467.1:13187-24199 GCF_001687245.7 Rhagoletis zephyria | reverse complement strand
ATAGCATTTTTTTTTTTGTTTATGTCGAAAAATCATTCAAATAAAACATTTGAATAATTTGTGTTTATACTGAAACATATTATAAGCATTTATTTTTTAAATTTTTATGCGTCATCATCAACAGTGGTGTTGTCACATTCTAAACACTGTGAAATATGCTTGTAATGTTTTCTGCAAAATATCAACTGAACGATATAAGGCAGCAAGTAACAGCTAACTGCGAAACATGCTGCGTCTCAAAACTTACGAAGTTATTGAGTGGAAGTGGCCGGCTACTTCAATTAGTATTTGAATGGTTAAAGATTTATAATTTGGTTAAGATAACTAAATGGAAACGTTTCTGATAGTACGATAGTATAGTAGTCTGATAGTATAATCTCGAAGTATGCGCTGGTTACAGACGTTGCTTTTATACGCATTTTCGCGATATTAGAAATTGGTAGATTTTATAATCTCTTTTAGTTTTCGTACTTAGGATGCTTTAAAAGACATTGAACGTCGTAACGTATGCTATGGTTTTCAATTTAAACATGATTTTTTATTATGCTTTATTTTGGAGTGCTTTCGAAATGAATTTACGTTTGTGGCAAAAATAAAATTATAATTTTTTTATGTGAAAATGTCCGCGCAATGTGTTCAAGCGCTTAAAAGTTTGCTACCTATGTATATTTCAAGCTAAAAAGTCTAGATACTTAATAAATGAAAAAGGTACATATTAAAAAAAATATATTCTTTGAAAAAGGAAAAGATAAGTTTCAAGTAAAAAGAATATTGAAGGTATACCATGGAATGCTATTTTCTAAGGTCTTCTTCTTCTTCTTCTTATTTGGCGCTGTAACCGCCTAAGCGATTTTGGCCGAGTCCAAAACAGCACGCCAGTCATTTCTCTTCTGTGCTAACTGACGCCAATTGTAAATGCCAAGTGAAGCCAAGTCCTTCTCCACCCAACCTTTGAGATACACCTTGCGGCTAAATTGCCGCGGCGCGCCCTCTCATGTAATTTTCAAAGCGCGCCCTCCGAAGGGTTAAGCTTGGCAATTTGTACGGTTTATAATAAAGAAGCACTGCATTCTCTTAGGCGATTCAACTCTAATAAATTGCATTTATAACTTTACAAAGACTGCCATGACCTTTCTAAGTTATTATTTTATTCATTTTAGTGCTCATCTACAAAAAGTGCGCTGTAAATCTACTTTTTGATTTAATAAAAGCCAGAGCACACTTTTAGGCGCATTCACTTTAGCTGCAACGTCAAATCAAATAAAAGCATCACATTTCCATGGAAACCGGAATGGTTGCGCTATTGTCGTTTAAATCCACTTATAAATGATAGAATAGTTTTTACTATAATACACCGACCCCCACTACTTCTGCTGAATGCAATGCGGTTGCGGTTTTCTTTGGTCCGATATCCATGTAAAAGGGAGTAGAGGAGAGTTATACTTGAGTGTGCTTTTCTTAATAATTTCCGTAATGCGATAAAGTCACAATACTCGAAATCAAAGCCAACTACTAGTTGCTACAATGCAGCAATGAAGTCTTTAACGATCGCGTAAGGGCAATCGCGAATAGCTGTGGGTGGGAGTTTGAAAGTGTGTGGCGGAAGTGAGATTGGTAGGGGGCTAGTGGATTGGCGAATTATATGAATTGAATGAAAGGATGACAATTTCTTTTGTGTATCTATTGTACACAAAAAGCCGTTGCATCAATAGCATGAATTCATGGCTACAACCTATAAGCAGTGAGGGCGGCTTTTAATGGGCGCTAGGCATACAAAGGAGTTGGATACGCGCTTATTCAATGTTAGCTTTTGATTTCATTTTCGTGATGAAAAGTGATATCTTTGTACAGTGCAAGAAGGTACTTAGAGTGAGATCTGGCCGTCGATTTCAGTCATTTGCCGTACAAAATGCTTACAAAAGAATGCAATAGCAAGAAAGCGAATACGAATGGCGAGAATTTCAATTGAATTTTATTACAACTACACTATACTTAAGCTCAGCTGAAAGGACCTTTATGGCTTGCTGCGAGAATGAATGAAAACGATTGAATTTGCTCAAGTACTGATTTATTGAGTATAAATTAAAGTAACATACTTTTAGGCGAACATTTAAAATGGGTATTTTTCCGTTAGCTAATGTAACCAAATGTATTTTGAATTATTACGCTTCAAGGCAATTATAATTTCCTTTAGCAACATATTGCAGAAGTTGCAGAGGGAAGCAGCATAAATAATAAAAAATGTGAAAAAATTACTGCAAGCACACAAAAGTAGGCAACATACGAACAGCAGAAGCAATACATTTAAATGAAAAAAAAACTTGCTTGTCAACAGCGCATACAACTTTTTCGAGCTGTGTAAATAACAATTTAAACGCTAATGATGATATTTTTCTGTAACATCAAAAACTCAAACAACAGTGAAAGAAAAACAAAAACAAAATTTGCTGATGCCAAGAAAAATATGTATATATATGTAGTAGATGCTTGCGCTAGTAAATGGAACGAACGACGTACGGCGTACGTCAAGAAGGAAGTGGAAAAAATGTGCGTTTCCGCTTCCGTATGATACGGATACTGATACTTGAGTGACGTTGTCGGTCTGTAGGGAGATGCCATGCCAACAAGCATTCATTTATTGTCCTTCACACACACACACACACACACACACACACACACACACANCACACACACACACACACACACACACATACGAATTCTTAGTGCCCTCGTTTGCCAGCCATCATAGCTACAAAGCACACTCCCTCCAATTGTCAGCCCGCATACGAAAATTTCACTAACTGCACGGAACACTCGAACAGTTTCAGCAACTTAACGCACCCCGAAATAGACCGAGCAATAACAAATCACTTCTTGAAGTAGGCTTTTAGGCGCACAAGTATCCAAAGCTTGCAATAAACTATGCTTCAACAATTGCGCACACTTGCTTTCAGTTGTATGTGCCTTCGCCGACCTCCCCCGCTTATTTGATTTGCACGAAAAACTTCAAACAATTTTCGGCTACTAAAGCGAGGTATTCAAGCAATTGACAGGCTTCATTCATGGCCACCAATCAGCCGGCAGGCGAACGGTTAGATCGTTAAGCGGCTGGTTAGTTGGTGGTGTGAGCGTTGGAAATCGACATTGGATAGGCGCAGGCCTTCATAGTCAAAATGCTTGACTGACAGCGCAACGAAATATTGCTGATATGATTTGACAGAGCTGTGGAATGGGAAAACAAGAAACTGTGACCCGGGAAAGAATTGACTAAGTAAGAAAAATGATATTGCAGAGAATTTCAGAACATAAATTGTGCATAACTGTGAGGTAGTCGACGGAAAAAAAGGTATTGACAATTGAAGTCTAAAGCAGAATGGAAAATAAACTAGAAATATTAAAAGAAATAGTGTTCGGAAGTGGAATTGGGAGCAGTAGTAGAAGAAAATATATTGGTAAAGCTAGAAGTCGAAGTAGGAGGAGATATGGAGATTGAACTAAAGCGGCATAGAAGTGGACGCCTGATATAGATGGGACAAAGGAGTGGTGGCGCCAATGCAATTAGCAAATCTTTTTGAAAATATAGAAACAAGCAAACTGCGTTTTAAAGATGTGTTATTACTTGGCGCAAGGAGCTAAGCTTAGTTGCAAGAAAGTCCAAATAAATTTTCTTAGCTTCTAATGAAATTAATAGGAAAATTCTGGTAACTGTCTTTCGACTCACCATAGTCTTCTTTCGTAAGGTAATTGTCAGTTCTGGCAACTGTCTTGAAAACTCTTTTCTGCCTTTCGAATTCCTAATTGAAAGATCTGCTAACGAGGAGGTCTGAGCGTTTTTCTGTTATTCTTTAAATATTAAGTTTTATATAAATTATATAAAATTACAAACAAAAATTATAAACAATAAAAACTAAAAATTAAATTAAATTAATAAAAAAAAAGAAATTAATAAGTCAAGTTTCTACTTAAAAAAAAGTTTAGAAAAAGAAATCTGATGAGGAGATGCGGGGATCTTAGAAATAGCAGCTATACCTTCTACCTATGCGGTCTGTCGTTTTATCCAATCTTTCGAAAAAAATATGTTTTTGTAAGCAATCAAATATAAAAACTAACAGAAAACTAAATTTAAAAAGAAAATGAGTAAATTGCATTAAGAAAAATAAATAAAATAAGTTTCTAAAAAATTATTACATTAAAAAATATTTTTTTATAAGTAATATAACCTTAAATGAAAAGAAAATTAAATTAAAAATAAATTTTTAAATTAAAAAAAATGTTTTCTTTTTAAAACAATTAAATCTAAAAATTAAAAGAAAATTAAATTAATAAAGTGAATTAAAATGAACTAGGAAAAAATGTAGTTTCTAAAAATGAAATGAAATAAAAAAAATTAAGTAAAAATCTTTGAATTACAAAAAAAAATTAATAAGAAAATTAAATAAGTTTCTAAAAGTTTTAAAAATTAAAATAAATATATATATGAAAATATTTCTTTTTAAAACAAAAAAATTGAAAAATTTCAAAAAATTATAAAATAAAAAAGAATCCGCTGCCTGAGGACACGACTTCGATCCCTCGAATGGAACGCCAGTGCCTTGTTCACTCGGCCATTACAGTCGCTGGCTATACAAGTGCCTTTTATCAAAAGAGTTTTTCACCACGAAAGTTGGCATAGGAGCTTTTCTTTGTAAAACTTTCATGCCAGAATAAACAAAGTATTTCAAACTATCTTGCCCACTGTCTTTCAATTGCCTTACAAAAGAAATTCAACTATTTTAGCCAGAATTGTGCCCTAAGGCGCCTGTGTTGGAATTTCGTAAATCGGTAAGTTCAATTAGTATGCTCAAAATTATGCAACGTATTTGATCCCCCATTCACCCGCCTTTATATTGCACCTCCTAAACTTCAAATTGCATATTTTTGGCTAATATTTTATACACTACCGCAGTAGGATTCTGAGAATCGCTACTCTGAAATTTTGTATAAAAATTCTCTAAATGAAAGCTTCTGCTGCATAGGTATATAAAAAATTTAAAAAGAATTCGCGTGACGCGAGAGACAAATTATTTGATGCTGCATACTTTAAGGCGGGTCGACTTTTCTGTTGGAGCATTTTCGAGACGAAAGTTCAGCGTAGTGATTATAAGCATTCCGCGGCTGAGGTCCTAATGATAACCTTGAACAATTCAATCCCATTTATGGCACCGCTAAAAGTATGCAATGCTTTACTCAAATTTAATATTAAAAACTATCAGATGTTCTTGTTCGATTCATCAAAGAAGCATTCAAGGTTAGGATAGGAAAGTGTTGTGAAACGATGGTTTTAAGTGCTTAATAGTTTACAGTAGAACGCTGTTTAAACCAGACAAGGCAGCGCCTAAAGGTATGCAGTGGACAGTTTCAAAGAAATTGGTTTTCGAATCAAAAATTGCTATCAGTACTATATAAAATTTTAAATTCAACCTGATAAGTGTCCGACTATATTCTCTATTCGGTAGTTTAAATTGAACACGTATCAAAAATAAGTTCCGAAAATAGATAAATTTCGTCCTTAAAGATAGTAGCTGTCTACCAGAGTTGTTCGTATGTGCCCATATACACATATATACATATATACATATTGAAGTACGTAGGAGAAAAGCATTGATTTTTCCGAACAAAACGATGAAGGAGACATAGAGAAGAAACTAGAAAAGAAGAAAATATGCAGCTATGCGTAAAGGAATGCGTACTTAATTCTGCTTTCTCTGTGTTTATGTGTTTGCTTCTCTTCACACACACACAAAAAACAATGCGTGTTTATGTCACACAGCTGTGCGTTTATATTTGCTTAGGGGCTTTTTTGCTCATCAGCAATGTTTCTTTGAGCCCCTTACATCGATTTCCGCACAAATTTACGAATATTCCTATAAGTTTTTTTTTCATCTTTGAGGTCAAAACAATAATACAGAAGTCGAAGGAAATTGTGTGCAAGGACAAATACATACAAATCTTTATGCGGTGTGTCATTCACATTGAATTCTTCATAAAGTAGATTTTTTTTTAACTGGCGCAGGCCCTGCCATTAACCGCACAACGCCTGGCTTTATGAGCGCTTTGAACTACATGTCAATAGGCTTAGCTGTGCGCAATTGCCATAATCACACATACACACATACACTTACAATCTCCTCCTATTTATTGACATTTTTTCTTTGGAAAGAAAAGCTCACTGAATAAATGCAGCTACCTCATACCTCTACTACCCGTAAATGCGCGCAACAATTCGTGCCAATCAATACGTGTGAGTTTAAGCTGATTAACGAATTTTTGTGGGACTCGCACAAAACGCTTAGTCTACTTTTAGACTTCGAGAACGAAGAAAAGCAACACAAAGACGAGGGATGAAAAATTCGGCATGTTGCTTTTATTTTGGGTGGGATTAGTGCGACTGAATAAGGAAGTTTTTTTACCAAAAGAAAAATATAAGAAAGAAAGCAAAAAGAATTTTATGCAACTGAGTGAGTAGAAGGAAAATCAATTGTGGCAAGGAAGTGGGAAAAACAGTAGAAACTACAAAAATCTTCCAGTGGCAGCAGAAAATCAAAAGTTTTCTTTGTTTGAGCAAGATTTAGAAATTAAGACCGCAGCTGTGGCGGTTGACGGCCAAGGACGCGGGGGCAAAGAAGAAAAAATATCCGGATTTAAAAAGGAATTTTTAATTTGCGAAGTATTATGAAAAGGGATAACGACATGGCGTTGTCGAACTGGTGAATCAACGCAGGGATAAATAAGATGGTAGCTTGTGTGTTTCCGGCGAAAGTAGAGTCAAGAGTGCGCTTTGGTACTAAATTGTAAAAGTTTTAGTAAATGCGTTTTTGTATGAACATACATACTTATGCATGTATGTATAAGTTGACTCAAAAGTCAAACGAATTTGAAAATTAAGGCAAATGTACGGACAATGTTGTAAGCCGTAAAGTTAGCGAATGGGAGGGATAAAAGTAATCGATTTAGTGTAATTCAGCACCACTTTCAGCCATTCAGCATGCTTGAATTTTTAAGAGAGTTCCACATGAATTCAGCATGACTTGTAGCAAATTTAGCTTTACATTAAGTAATTCAGCAAGGTGGATTACTAGAGAAAAATTCTAAATTCACTAATATTTTCCGCTCGAATGATGTAAATTAAAAAAAATAATATTACTCAGCTTTGTTAGCATCATTCCGAAGCTACAAAAAGCTATGTGTTACCTCTACGTAAACCTTAGTGAACTTTAGCAACACAGAAACTTGAGTTATTAATTGAAAATTTGTAAGTTTTACTAATTCAGTGCATGTATCTGCAATTAAACGAGCTTGTTTTGATTTTATAGTATGATTTTTTTTTTTAATTTGTTCGCAACCTCAGTAAGTAAATTTGAATTCAGCATTCTGTTAAAAGTACAAAGCTAGATAAAATGGTTGAAACAAACAAATTTTTGCTATTCAGCAATGCCCAAACTATTAAGTTTAACGGGAAATTATTACACATGCATATGCTATTGAATTTAATTCCAAATTTGGCAATTGGAGGGCATTAGAAATGTATGCTGCGAGTGAAATTAACTCAAAATTCTATCGAATTTTGTATAGGGTGATAGGTAAATAGTTAGTATTTTAATTCAGCGCTGCTGAGTTGTTGTTATTCAACTTAAAGTACCAAATTAAAAGTTAATTCGTTAACTTAAAAGCTTATTCAGCTTTCCAAATATCATCACAATACCCTACGATTCATAAATGCTAAATGCTAACAAGCGTGTCATATTTATTTTAATTCTTAATTTGCCAAATAAACTTGTGAACTTTCGAGCTAAACGTTTTTTATAGTTTGATTCCGCGCTAGTTTTTATAAAAAAATGAATTCGTTTACCACGCAATATTACTTGGACTAGGCCTCGCCAGCTACCAAACCTGATATTTTATATTATTATTATATTTGAAAATCAATATGTAAAATTAGTCTACTCTGTATTATATCACACATACATAAATATCGACATAAATGTTTTATTCGCATTTGTCTGTAAGAAAACATTTTTAGTATATATTAGGAAAATCTAAAAATATGTAACTAAGCACCGTGAGAAATTTACAGTGTCATATACGTTTACTCAGCGCCAGTTTTAACAAATAAAACCTATTCAGCGGCTTTAGAATATCCTTCAAAATTCTGCCGAAAGCATTTTGTGCTGGTTTTATTCAAATATTTGAAAAATATTTTGCATTTGAAGTCATTTGAAATTGTCCCCAAATTTTAATAACTAGGTTTAACTACATTCCGCGCAATTCGGCCAAGCTAAAAATGCTTTTCTTATTTTTAATATTTTGAAAATCCAAAATTTTTATCAAATACGCGCAAATAAAGTTATTCAGCTGATATTTGAAATCGTATTTTACGACAGACAATTTCGTCCTCTATTCCAGCGTAAGAAAGCGGGCAATTTTTTTTTAAATTTCGGAACTACTAAATTCAGTGGCTATTCAGCAGATTGGTTGAAATCTAAATCTGTTGCTGCTAAAAAAAGTTATTTTACATATTTTTTTTTTGTCATTATGCCGGTTGTTGTGTCACCTTACCTTTTGTTTACAAAAGCCGACCTACCTAATGTCCCAAATAAATGCACTTACCGTGCGCAACAACAACACAAGGGGGCCAAACGAAATAAACAAATGCACGCACAAAAGGGAGATGACAAGAAAAATTCCAAGCAACCGGCTGGCTCAGTGGAGACGGCGGGGTTGCTTGTAAGGGACAATATACACGCAATCCAAATACCCAACAAACAAAATCTAGCTAGGGACAACAACGACAAAAATACCAAACGGCACCAACTAATATATATATATGTACGTAATAATAGGGTGGGTCGAAAATTTTAGCTAAACAGAAAATTTTTAAACACGAAGATTTAAAAAGACAAAACCTTGTTTTTGGGGCGCACCCGAGGTGAGGTCCAACCAAAAGGTTACGAACCCACTCGCACTACCGCCCGTGCTGCCGGGGATATCTTTAACCCGCCTGTATGACTGGGCTCAGGGTGCAGGATGCTAAACAGGATCGGAAAGGGAAACACAATAAGAGGAAGCCTGCCGACAACAATAACGCCTAAATACGCGACACAACAAAAGAAAACGATACTTATCGGCGGTCGGTGGGCGTTCCGACCGCAGGGATGCTCCTCGGGCATATGGCTCCCAAATCTGGTGCCGACTTCACCACGCCTCGACTGGCGCTGCTCCTCGAAACTAATCGCTGCTGCTACTGCAATCTAAGTGCCTCGCCTGGCACTTACCGAATTTTTGTTCAATTTTAAACACCTCGCACTAAACAGATTTATCTAATTTTACTGGGCTACTATGTATAAAAGCACTCGCGCGCTCGCAATAAGGGTCTTGCCTTTCTCAAAGCTCGCTTAGAACTGCCCCGGCACGCAGTCGCGAGCCAGGCCGCAACCTACGCACCGGTACGCAAACCGTTGGAGTGTCAGCGCCGGTGTTGTTGGTGCCCGATCAATTGGCGCCGGCCCGATCATTCTAGAAGCGAATTGGGCGCTTTAGCGGTCGCCACCACGGCGCACACAAACAACACCATGGACTTGCCATTGCCATCATACAGCGGACAACAAGAGTGCCGCAATAGGTGAGAGCAAAGGCGACACCCCTACTACGGTCTTTCGCGTCATCTCTCATTCCTACAATCTTACCCCCGGTCGGTACCGTTTTTGGGCGGAGTGCCCTAATGGAGACTTTTCCCCTTTGCGGTGGCGCTCCACCGACAAACAACTATTTCGCTCAACTTGAGCTCATTCTGCTATTTATTTAGGTATGTACATACATATGTACACTTGAGTGCCGGCAGACTTCACTCCTATCGGCTGGAGTGAAAGGAAATAGGTAAATAGAACAAAGGGGAAACAAATGTTTATTTTGTTGCGGCCAGTACGCGACAGTTGTTATACTTCTTTACCTGTTGGTGCTTAGTTCTTTAAAAGTTTAATTTGTTATCATTTTCCAGTAAACACCTAATATTATACACATGGGAACTTAGTTCAGTATGCGTTCATATTAAACGCTTAAATATGTGTTAAGCTTTTGCAGGCTCATTTTCATCTTTAATTTCATCCTTGTTGCGCAACAACTTTTCATTAAAGTTGAACACACATACAGAGTCACACTTATTTTTGCACATACATATATGAAAACTCCTCTACCAACATTTCATCCTTTGCCACACGCAGGCAGGTATAATCTCGGTAAAAATAAACGCGTACGCCTGAATGTATGCCACGACATTAGCACTGTTCAGTAATTTCGTATGCTTTCTTGTATCTATAATGTACACACCAACCCATACATTAGCAAAAATGCATATGAGTAAATATAACGCACGTTTGCGTGTATGCTTGCGTATCCATGCTGTAGCAAGTTATTTATTTTTAACTTTATTTATTTACTTTTTATGTGCGTTAATGAACTTTTTGGCCTCCATTAAGGTGCACAACTCTACCCCTGCCCCTGCCTCTGCCTCAGCCTTTGCTACCACAGTCCTTCTCCTCGCTCCTGCTCAGCTTCAGCAATTACGTTAACATTTGCTGCGAGGAGCAAGCGTTCGTGCGCCCTAAACCACCATAGTTTCCCCATATTACGTGTCTACTCTTCGTTTCATTCTTCATTTTCCGCAACGCATTTACCGTTTTTGTTTTTCTTCTTAATTTAATGTAATTTATCATCACAGGTGAGCTGCGTGAGTTGGAATTTCTACGCTCTGCGGCAGTTGATTTTTAATCTTTCGCAATCAGCATAGCCTTTGAGCTTGCTTGCCTTAAGATAATTTCTTGTATAATTTTGGTTTGCTTTTTGTTTTTCTTTTGATGCCTCTTTTTTGCTTACTGTTTATAGTTCTTCATAACGGTTTCGCGTTTGGCTTAAGTGGAACTCACACCCTTTGCAGGAATGCCTGAGAGCTTCTGCGGTGGCTCTAGGTACTTGCACGT
>NW_016166467.1:0-13162 GCF_001687245.7 Rhagoletis zephyria | reverse complement strand
TCTGTAGACCAAATAAATATACAAATATCCATTTATAAATAATAATAACCCAATTCAGCGCAGTATCAATGCATTCAGCAATTAAAAGTAATTATTGGTGATACGTAGCGCGACTGAAAGCTAGCTTATGTTGGCATGGTAATCATATTCAGCTAGGATTGATATATATAAATACAGTGCTTGGATTTGAAAGCCTATTCGGATTTCCAAATATTGCTTTTTTGTGTTGCATTAGGTTATATATACATGTCATCTACACATTTAATCAATCGATTATGTTTTGTAATATGCTTACTTATTCAGCGTAACTTAGCAAGCTGTAGTCAGTATAATTACAAGATTAATTTGGTCGCACGACTTCATGAAAATATGACTAGATATATATAGCGCACATACTAAAATACTACATATGTTTTTCCAAAATTTCTCCTGTAAGTGTCAAAAATTATGCAACAGAAGAAGACTCGCAATAAATAATCTAAAATTTAAATGAAGCCACTCAATTTACTTATGAGTATTAATTTCCTAAGTATTGAGTTGAGCTGACACAAAATAAGCTTCTAATCGAAAAAGTAATAAAATACTCAAATATGCATACTTTTAGGCGCTTTTTTATTGATACTGCTTCATATTTATGAGAACGTCAGATTGTGTGGCATAAGGTCAAAGTTGAGCATAATTCCATGTGACTTGCTTATATTTGTGAAAGAAAGAGGAAATACAGTGAAACCTCCCTTGGGCGGACACTCACCGTCAGTCATTTTTTGTCCGCCCAAGAGAGGTGTCCGCTTAATGGAGGGGAAGCCTATTTTAGAACTTTTTAATGTTTTAATTAATTGAATAGTCACTATTTCTTATTTGAATAAAAGATATTGATATTACATCGTTCAAACAAAAATGTGCATGTATTTTTTCAAAAGTGCACATTTCTATGTCTATCATATTAAGTAATAACAAAATAAAAATAAATATTACATTTTAGTCCATAAACTACATAAAATCATAGCTTCGTTACATAAAAAACTGGGAAATTGTCGATTGACGTAAATTTTATTTTTAATATTTTTCAGTGTCAGTACCTTTTTCATCAATAGTTTTCATGTTTTTATCAGTCTCCAAGGGTTTCTGAAATTCAAATAACGAACCTAAACCACTGCGCAAACCAAACTAAATGTGTGCATAACAATCACATTTTGTGCGGGAAGTCCCCTTTTTCCATTTAGTAGTCCGCCTATGAGGAGTTCGCGTCCGCTCAACGGAGGTTTTTGTTTGATTTGTTATGAAAAGAAATCTTAATGTCCGTTGATAAGAGGTTCGCGTCCGCCCAATAGAGTTTTTGTGTCAATTTTATGCAAAATAACTGTCCGCGTCCGGCCAAGAGAGTGTCCGCTTAAGAGAGAGTAATTTGTTCCGAAATTTATACTTAAAACTTGGTATAGGAAAAAATGTCCGCCCAAGGGAGGTGTCCGTCTAATAGAGGTGTCCGTTAGGAGAGGTTTCACTGTATATTGAGGGAAGACGGATGATATGGGCTTGGTGGCTGTGACGAGAGCAACGAGAAAATGAAGGGCAGTGAAACCAACGAAAACGGAACGCAAGCAGTAAAAAAGTGTGTTGATTAGCTGATATAAAAGTCAGTAAAGAGATAGATGGCGATAAATAAAGGCGAATAGTGAGAGCGTGAGAAGCAGACAATAGGAATTGCTAGATATCAGAAATAGGGTTTGAGTTTTTCATGAAGGTCTAATAAGTATTTATTTTTATTACAACATTTTTTACAAAGCACCTCTTTATGATGACTCTACCGAATAATTAGGGCATCAATTGTTTTAAATTCAATGCATTTACTTGGGTTGGACGGCCAAAAACGCATATTCAGCAGAAGCCAATCAGCATTTTGAAAGCATGCAGCCGAATTTATTTTGTTCAAATAGTTGCTATTATGTAGCTTTCATGCATTTGACAAATTTTGAAAGAAAAACGAGCTTTGTAATTTTACGAAGCGAACGTAAATTGAGTGGCGCAGAAGTGGTTAGGGGTCAGAAAAGTTAGACTAGCACGCTATTTTCAAATGTCAATTCTTTTATAAAGTTCAATAGGTGTAATAAAATAGGTGTAATAAAATAAACTATAGAAAGCTTAATAAGTTACATAATATTAAAACTTTTTGCTATCGCGCCTAAATCTGACCTTTTCTTTGAAATTATATAAGAAAAGAAAGAAAATACGAGTATATTATCGAAAATTCATTCTTCATAAGACATATTTATACTTTCATGTTGCCAAAATGAATATTTATAAGCATGATAAATGAGCGGCTGTTAGAAGTTAATTTGATTTAACTTTTTTGGACAGGGAAGTCAAATAAGTGTACTCGTATGAGATTGAATTTTATCGCATATGGGCGGGACTGATGAGAGGGTAGGTAAGCGTTATGCGAAGGAAGATGTATGGGCCAAATGTTTGTCCTATGGAGATGAATGTACGAATATATATCTTTACAATGGACTTTTGTTAAATTGAGTGCAAAAAGTAAACCCAATTTTACTATTTAAAGAATCACCATCCTAAAAGACCTAGTAAGGTTTTTCGATATTTTTTGAGGTTTATATCTAGTTACTGGCGAAAAAGAAAATATTTTATAACGTGAAAAAATTAGAATTAGAGAATTTGAAATAAAAATTAAAGGTTTACAAAATTGTATATGCTGAAAACTTTACTTTCCAATTAACTTTTGTTTGTTTCTACTTCCAGTTTTGACATTAAAAACTTATTGTTGAACTAAAAAAAAAATAACTAACGTAAAAAATATTTTTTTTTCACGGTAATTATACTCAATGCTGTACTTTTTCATTAAAACTTTTTTGAAAAAAATGTATTGCCTGTTTATTTCCAAAAGTTATTGTTGATTTAAAAAAATCAATTAATTAAAAAATTTTTTTTTCGTCAAAAGTCTTAATAAAGTTTTAGAAATTTGTTTAAAGTTCTCATTTAATTTATTAATAAAAAAAAGAATTTTTAAACAGATCTTAGCTCGAATATTTAGGAAAGAATTTCTTATTTGTTTGACTAACATATTTATTAAAAAAAAAAAACACAAAATGTAAATAAAAATAAAAGGTTTAAAAAAGTGTCGAGTGCCTAATGATTATGTCCGAATTGTATTTTCCAAATTTTTACGTAGAATACGTCTTACATTTCGATATGGAGGATATGCTGAAATGTTGTAGTTGTAATTTTTAGAGCTTCACGAAAACGCCTATTGCACGAAATCTAATGAGGCGATTTTAAAGAAAAGTGTGGTGTTTCAAAGACAAAATTCCAAACTTATCGACAGATCTTTTTTTGTAAGTAACCAATTTCGCTATTGTCGTAGAAACAACGGTTAATATTGGCTTATCTTGGGGTCAATTCTGAGCCTTCAAAGTGCTCTAGCAACTTCTGATTTGCAAATATAACTTTCATTTTCGGGGTATAGATTCTCTGGAGCAACAGAAATATTATCGTGTACAAATTTTATATAAACTTAACAAACATTGAGCATTTTAAGGCAAAAAATGTTTGAAAAATTTGCATTTCTTTATTAAAAAAATGCTCAAAAACCGCTCGAATGATTTTGTTTTTGTTTTATTTAGTAAAAAATTCAAGTACTTTCCTTTCGTTTAGTATAAGTATTGGTTGATATCTTCCAAGTATGTTTAATATTTGATTCAAGTATATGGGCATAAGTGATTTCCCATACAAAATCACTTCGTCATCGTTTTGCAAACACGTGCATGCGCTGGAAGTAAGGGAACGAGACAAAAAGTATGTGTGTGTAGATACTTCGGCTTTTGAATAACAGATGGCACAATATTTATACCCAAATCGCAGCGTATGTATGTAAATACATACATGGTGATTGCAGTTAAAGTGGATCTGATTCTCTAATCTATGTATATATATTTGTACATACATATTTGATATGTACATATATGAACACATGTATACATAATACGCGAAAACTTTTTGAAGTGAAACTGCTTAAGCGCTTCTTGAGTATATGCACATGGTATTAATTTAACATAAACTTGCTAATAAAAGGTTAAAGAATAGCACTTAGAAAAAAGACAAAACAAGAACTAAAGAAAAGGTGAGTACGTACAAAAACAAAGATGCGTAAAGTTAAAGGCTAAAATGAAGACCTATGTAAATTTAAACACTTTACTTATATCATGGCAAAGCTGATGAGGAATATGTAGATGAAGAATATGATAACATAAATATAAAGAAAAATATGCGGATGAGGATACCGATAAAAGTAAAGATAAAGATAGAAGAAGAAAGATTTAAAAAAAGGTAATTATAGAGAAAAGCATATAGACAGAGACTCAATCTGGGAACTATTTCGGGATTTTAGAGATGTTCGGAATTATCGGGACTTATCGATATAATAGCAGATTTTTGATGATTTGAGTTTTGTTATCGAAAACTTTATCGATATTGTTATTGATTTTGCTATCGATATTTTCGGAACTTATCGATATAATAAACGATATCTTTTATAGATTTTGTTATCGATATTTTGATCGATTTTTAATCGATTTTGTTATCGATATTTTTATCGATCTTGGTATCGATTTTGCTATCGATATTGTTATCGATTTTGTATTCGATTTTGCTATCGATATTATTATCGAAATTTTTATCGATTTTGTTATCGATGTTTTTATCGATTTTGATATCGATGTTTTTATCGATTTTGCTATCGATATTTTTATCGATTTTGTTATCGATATTTTTATCGATCTTGTTATCGATTTTGCTTTCGATATTATTATCGATTTTGTATTCGATTTTGCTATCGATATTATTATCGATATTTTTATCGATGTTTTTATCGATTTTGATATCGATGTTTTTATCGATTTTGCTGTCGATATTTTTATCGCTTTTGTTATCGATATTTTTTCTTAGTGTGTGATTTCGTTTTTGACTTGGATGTGCTCTTAACCCTACCACGTATTCTACGTTTAAATTTAGCGGCTGTGTCTTCGATACAGCCTGCAGGCCAAGACGAAGGCGATGAACTGTTCCTTTTTTTTAATTTATCCAAACTATACTTTTCCAATAAAATTTTTTATTAAATTATTCAAAAGTGTTTTTTCAAACCAAATTCATTTGAAACCATTTTATATTATTTACTATTCTGAAATTTTTTTGTTGTGTTTTTTTTTCTAAATTTAAATTTCAGTAAAAACTGTTTTTGCAGAGATACAATTTTTAAAAATGAATACTACTGAATACTAATGAATAAAAGTGAATACTTTTTACTTCTTCCTTACTTCTTTCAAAATGTAGAAAATTTGTATGCGTAAAAAATGTTTTCTCTATAATAGTTTTAAGTATAAATTTCCCAAAATTGAAAAAGCCATTACAGTATATATTTTCCTAATAATACGGAGAATCAAATAAGCCGCAACCCTTTCAAAGAAAAAGTCCCCTTTTTGAACAGGTTATCGAGTTGTTGGCTAAAATAGATGGGAGAATCGATTAAGCGAACACTAATCAACCAGGGAACTTTGTATTTCTTTCGTAAATTGAGATTTAATAAGGCTTATTTTCTACCAAAAAATGTTACCTCACGCACAAAGACTAAGGAGAGGGAAACGAAAAGGAAACATTTTTTGGAGAAAAGAAAACGCTATTAGTCTGGTCAAATTCCGATGAAGAGCAATAATTTATACATAGACAAAAGTTTGCAGTGCTGATGCTCCGTAAAAAAAAATATTTCTTAAGCAGACGTCTTTAGCGAAATATTTCTTACAAAATGTTTTGAAACGCAACAAATTTTTCTAGCAAAATTTTTCATATTTTTCTTTTAATTTTAATTTAACACATCCAAAACTAAAGTAAAGCAGAAAACGAAGCTTAAAAATATGTAACCCATAACTATAGGCAAATCTTATACAAATTTATTTATTTTGCTTATATGAAATGGTACATATGTATTTTTAGACTTCGGTTTCGGCATACCAATCCAAAGTCTATTTAAAAATATATGTATAAAAAATATTTTATGCGTATCTAATTTTTCTGAATTAAAATTTTTAGTTATAAACCATCAAATGTAAAATTTAAGCTCTTGTTTCTTAGTTGCACACAAATGAAAAAAGTATAAAAGTATGTATACATATTTATGCCCACATTTCCCTGAAAAGACATTTACTTGGCATTTAATTTCCCAACCGCAATTGCAACAGCAATCATTCAATTTCATGCCTTGTATGCCGCGCTGCAACACAGCCTCAGCCTCAGCAGCGGCAGTGGCAACTTTACAACTCACTTTGCCAACGCAACCAACAACGGTACATAGCACAGCAAGTAGCTCAGAGCAGCGGGAAACCAACCAACTAAGGCAGCAGTGGCAGCAGTAACCGCAAATCATAATTTATTTTTGACTTGCCACAAATAGTCACAATTTATTTACTGAAGAAAACAAAGCAAAAGCAACAACGCCATACGTACATATGTACAACATACGAACAAACGTAGTAATAACAGCAGGGTAATGCATTGCAAAAAAAAAAAACAATAGCAAAAACAGCAACAGCAAATGAACGTATGAAATTGCATTCAACAATACCAGCAGCAGCAGTGATGTGGCAAAAATATTACGTGCATAAGGTAGATATATTTTACGTAAAAGTATGCTATGCTTGTCATGGCGATTGTTATAATGGCATGGTGGAGGTAGTGATTCTACTGCTGATGCTGATGCTGCTGCTCCTTCTGGGGAAGTAAAGACAAAAGCTTCTAAAAATGGAATAAAATAAAATAAATCACACTTCCTGAGCTGTGACTGTCTGCTACGTAAACATATGTATATGCTTGAAATTGTTGTTGTGCCACGTATGATTTGCGTATTGTAGATCTGTAAGTACATATGTATGCATATTTTTGTGCATTTACTAAAGCTTTTGCTTACGTACGTGCATTTTAAATTTATTATGTCTGACATTTGTGTTGAAAGGTGAAAAATGTTGCAAGTTCATCAATTTTAACTTAAACTACTTACGAACGAATGCACACACACACACACACACACACACGCTTGGTTGTGCGAGCGTGTCTTTTGTGCCATTTTCTTACGCATACTTCTCTTAGCCTTAGGGATAGGCAGAAAAACAAGTATACTTTTGGGTATTGCCCAATTATTATTATTATTATTGGTGTAATTAATTTATAGTTACTTTAACAGCAAGTTTTTTATTTCTTTATATAAATTATCTTGCCGGTTATAAAGGTTCTTTATTTTTTAACCAGTTGGATTCTGGGAGCCTTTCATTTTGTATGGAATGGCCCTAGTTTCCAGGCCTTCCGATTCAGCTTCCCTTAAAAGGGAAAAATTTACATGAAATAAAAATGAAAGAGTTTGAATTTAACATAGCAGTAGAATAACACCGATGCACCTGCTACGTTTTCTTCTATTATTTGATATTTTGTTGTCATGGAAACCCACCTTCTCGTCTGCCTTCGTATTGCAGGGCTATTGAAGATCTTCTAATAAAGCTTCGAAAGAGAAATTGTTATTGAAAAATAAATTCCCGAAGCAGTTTATTTAAAACTTTTCCTCATTTTGTCGACTGGGTATCTAAGCTCCGAAAAAATTAAAATATACATTAAAATACAGCGGCATCTATCGGAATTCAAAGTATTTCGAAATAAATTTTATACGATCTTCATGGATGCTGCATATCTAACAACATAGCCTAACCGAATTATAGCAGAATTAATCCCCACAGACATTGCTCACAAGATCAAAGGAAACCTAATGCAGCAATGAAACGTTACGCGCTTTGATTCTAAGAGCGCAGCTGGGTAACCGTGTATATGTGGAATGTCGCGCTGTGGCAAACGGAACATTGACTCGTGAACTCATTACCAACACGGATAGGTAGACCATTATCTCACGCAAATACTAAATGATTATGGTTGCTGCAAAGGCTTTATAAAGCGGTTTATGAACGACAAAGATCTATTTTATAAAATTTGTGGTCACGAAGACACAGGCAAGATATTCTTCACTTGCTCAAGTTTCAGTAAACAAAGGTGCAAATTAAACGAATTCAGCGAATTATTCATAGAGTGCGAAAAGATGTGAAAAGTGGTCCATCGAATCTACATACGCAAGACACTACAAAGGAAAGTTTCGGTGGTGACAAGAGGAGAAACCTAATGTGAAAGTTGTTTAAAGAAGAAAGTAAATTTATACGCCAATTACGAACGGGAAATGAAACTTTTCCGTAGCAGAAATGCATTCTAAAGAAAAGTGGTTTTGCATGCTGTGAGGCGGANTATAGAGTGCGAAAAGATGTGAAAAGTGGTCCATCGAATCTACATACGCAAGACACTACAAAGCAAAGTTTCGGTGGTGACAAGAGGAGAAACCTAATGTGAAAGTTGTTTAAAGAAGAAAGTAAATTTATACGCCAATTACAAACGGGAAATGAAACTTTTCCGTAGCAGAAATGCATTCTAAAGAAAAGTGGTTTTGCATGCTGTGAGGCGGATTGTTCGTTACTAGTATACATTAATATATAAATAGGCAATCATGTTTTCTTTACACCCCCTTTACAATTATTATCTTGTTTATACGAACACATAAAGCGCTTTGACCCAGTTCGCTGTGATTTAAAACATAAGCATAAACCAATTTTCAATACGCTCAGAAATTAAAAATTGTATTGACCAGAATTTGTTTTCAAATCGCTTTTTTATTTCTCCCATCGGTTAGAAAACTAGTATAAACCCATCATTCATTTGACGCGAAGTAAAAAAAGGCTGGGTTTCTTTATACAGCCCCTTTTAAATTTGAATTATTATTATAACAAATTTAAATTCTTGTTCGCTTCCATTTCGGTTCACAGCGCAAATTTATTATTTAAGAAATATCGAAAAAAACAATTTTGTTTAGTTTTGAATACGGTTTCAGCGAGTGTGCTATAACGACACAGGTATAAATGCTTGAAAGAAATATGTTTTGTGCCAAATAAGCTTTTTGTTAATGCGGTTCATGCCCCAGCAAGAACGACCTAACGCAATCTCCAATACACTTACAAAATTGTCAATAAAAACCAACACATTTGCATATTAGCGATATCCGTATGCCATTCTTTACGTTATATAACACGTTATTAATCGCGTAATAATATTTGATTGAAAAGAGACAACTACATAAAGTATAATATAATAGCGAATTCCATGTGAAAGAAAGAGAAAACTACTCACACCTGAAACGATTATACGTTAGATTTCTCCAAGAGCCCTACGTAAAATTATGCAAGGTTTTTGAAATTCTCACACAAACTTTTTGTAGTACTAGGCGTATATATTGNAGAGCCCTATGTAAAATTATGCAAAGTTTTTGAAATTCTCACACAAACTTTTTGTAGTACTAGGCGTATATATTTAACAGATAGGGTTCTTACTGGGGCGTAGGTATAAACAAGGTATATATATCATTAGAAAGGTATTTTGATACTGATGTGCAGGCACTTTCTCAAATTTCAAATTAATTTAAAATAAATCGCAAAAATCAATTCAAAAGTTACACTAATCCTAATGCAGTAGATGTGCATGGTTGGGGCAAAAATGCCTCCTAAATGTATGCTTTAATAATTGATACTGAGTTACAGAAACGTGCTAAACGTTCATCATGATGAAGATGAAGATGAAGATGAAGATGAAGATGAAGATGAAGATGAAGATGAAGATGAAGATGAAGATGAAGATGAAGATGAAGATGAAGGTGAACATGAAGATGAAGACAAAGATAGAGAGGAAGAACGTGATGGGGGTAAAAAGGCACATACAACTGAAGAATGTGCGATATTATGTAGTGGTGTGTTATGCTACATATGTTATGTCATTTAATCATATGTTATGCTATGTTATGTTATGCTAAGTACTAAGCTAAACCCCCCTTCACTTAACCCGTTCCAACTAATACTATTTCAGCTCAACTCAACTCACATAAACTATCCTTAATTTTAGCGGTTNGTCATATGTTATGCTATGTTATGTTATGCTAAGTACTAAACTAAACCCCCCTTCACTTAACCCGTTCCAATTAATACCATTTCAGCTCAACTCAACTCACATAAACTATCCTTAATTTTAGTGGTTGAATTTCAACCGTTGCACGAAAACTAGTATATATGTATAAAGCGCAGGTTAAACCTGTGCTGTTCGAATTCACCTGACTACTAACTAATAGATTTAGAAGCTAAGTCTAGTTTCGTGGACACCATGTGACTAACGACCAGCAACACGAGTAATGTTTCGTATGTGATAATATATCTTAGAACTTATATTTTGCAACACAGCTATTTNCACGAAAACTAGTATAATATATTATATGTATGTATAAAGCGCAGGTTAAACCTGTGCTCTCCGAATTCACCTGAAATTTTTTGTGGCTCTTTCAGCACCACTAATAGATTTAGAAGCTAAGTCTAGTTTCGTGGACACCATGTGACTAACGACCAGCAACACGAGTAATGTATCGTATGTGATAATATATCTTAGAACTTATATTTTGCAACACAGCTATTTTTCTCTTCTAAATTTGAAAGTACATTTTTGCATCAGTATATGAAAAAATATTGTATGCGCTTCTTTTGTAATACTCAACCTTACTTACACACTCTCTTACCGCTGTTACTCCATAATCATTTATTTTAATTTTGTTTTTGTTTTTAACACCTCACACATACAAAATCATTTATTTCTTTCGCTTATTTATCATTTGGCATTTTTCGTTGCCTTTGCTACAACTTTCAGCACACCGATGTGAGTGTGCGTTTGTCTCGTCGCATTTATATTAATTTTTTTTTGAGATTTACATCACAGGCTGTGACTCAAATCACAAACGAATGCACTAGCTCAAAAACACTTACACGCACATTCTGTGGGGCATTAATATTGTGGCGCAACGCCAATAATATACACTTGCCGCTGATCGCATTCTATAAATGTTGGTAAATGTGTCACATACGCCAACATATGCATCACCATTACCTCTGTATTGTAGCGAATTTCCTGCGCTTGTTACGTGTATATGTCAACGCTTCATCCTCATGGCCACCCAACTTTCTCCTGCCCTTACTTCTTACATTTCTTTAATTCCAGCTCACTTAATGCTGCTGCACACAATTGAAAATGGTATCTGTGTGTATCTTCTTGCTACCTCTGCCTACTTTTCTTATCGCTGCCGCATGTGACGTACTTCAGCGTACACTGAAACGTACATACTTGCTTGCCACCGAGCCTCACTTATTCTACCATTTTATTTTTACCTTGCCTGTCGCATTGTTGTGCGCGTAATTTGTTCTTGTCTTACGTTTGTAATGATGTCACGTAAATTGAATCCGTAAGTTCGTTATTATATTTCAAAAGATACTCAAGCTTACACTCAGCAGGCGAAGTGAATCAGAGGAGGAACAGTGAGTGGAGCAAGTATTTCTGTTGTGGAGTGAACGTCAGTTTTTATTGTTGTAATCATATATTCGCATACAAATTTGCAAACATTCGCACACACATATAAACATATATACCTCTGATTGAGGCTGCCTTTCATGCTCAATTTCCTTCTTACTCCCTCCGCTATTAAGCTGCTGGGTATGCTTGTAATTGAGGTGGAAATGTGAGCACAGAGTTCAAAGTGAAAAAGTTGTAGACCAAAAGAAAAGTGCAGTTGAGAAAAAAAGAGAAGTGGCGAGGAAAAAAGCGTTGAAAAAAGTCATTAAAAATTCGAATACTGAGTCCTTAAAAGCATTTAGTTGCTAGGAATATAATATTTAGTTGTTGACATGTAACCTGGTGCCGAGGTGCGCTGTAGTGGGATGAGGCGGTGGAAATTGAGTAAATGATTTTTTTGATGAAATCGACTTGCTCATCGTCAATCTCGTGTCGATGGCGTATTCTTAAGTATGAGAATGTAAAGGACAAATTTATTATTGAAGTGTACTAATGATCGCTTGTAACTAAATTTAAGAGTAGTCGGAGTAGAAAGGAACTCAACTGAATTTCTTTTATTATATGAAACGAAATTTTCCAGCTTGATTTTTCCTAACACCATTTCATAATTTAAAGATTCACCAGTTTTGGATCGGTCAAATATTTTTTCTAAGGTTTCATTCAATAAAAAGCCAGAAATTCTCACTGAGCTAGTACTTATCTACTTACGGAAAACGCATCACAGTGAGGAAAAGAGTGGCCAAGGGCATGAAATAGCGAATAATTCATTAAGGAATGTTACCCGGCCAAAAATCTCCAAAATAATAGCAAAAAGTTGAACTGAACAATACTGTAGGAACGCTAAAATGACAAGAATCAACACCGAGACGCGTAAACTTAATTTTGGGCCGTATGTTATGGATCTCTTTCACTTATTTTAGATCAGGTAATTTTCACAAGATATTTTCATTGTAAATTGCGAACAAAATTCACATTCACACTCATTCACTAGTATGCACGAGTACAGCCATGTACGACGTGGCGAATGAGTAACATTATTTCCTGGACCTATTTCAAGATTCGACATTGTTGAAGAAATTCTCTTTAGTTGGAAACGTTGCTATCGATATTTTATTCGATGCTGCATTGTTGTTATCGATATTAGATAACAGGGACGTGAACCGGATGAAAAATTTAGTCGGTTCGGTTCAGTGGTTCGAACCGTTTTTGCACTTTTGGATTGGTTCATCAAAGCGGTTTTTTGGTCTTTGAACCGGGGTTTCGGTTCGGTTCAACGGTTCGACGGTTCGAAAAACAAAAAATAATGCGCAAGTTTAAGTGTCAAGTGTCAAGTGCAAGAACCCGCAAGGTTAAGGGTCAAGTGTCTGTCAAATTAGATGGGTTGCCTTACATTTGATATTGTCACACGGTAAACAAACATGGTATGTTTAACAAAAAGAAACAAGTAAGAAAGTCTAAGTTCGTGCGAAGCCGAACATTAAATACCCGGCGCAAGTATTAAATATATTTTTTTCACCTTTCCGAAACCTTCCGCTAGATGGTAAGCCGGGGTGTATCAATTTTGAGTAAATTAGCGTCCTTCAAATTCGAAATATTGAAGTTTCAAGCATTTCTGAAATTTACCGTTATATGAGAAGCGGCC
>NW_016166463.1:0-24212 GCF_001687245.7 Rhagoletis zephyria | reverse complement strand
AGGGCATATTTCTAACCCAATTTGTAAATAAATTAGTGACCAAAAATTATAAAAATGTGTGTTTAAATAATGTGTAGACCCTTGGCTACAAGTGTGTGTAAATTTTTTTTGGATCGGGTCACCCCTTTGGACGCAATACCTCCAAATAGATCGGCAACGTACTAAACCGTACCCAAAATATGAGCGAATGTCAGTTTGCCCTTTCTATACTCGTAATACATATATTTCTACATATGTACATATATCTGAAATTTGTAAATAAAAATAACTAGTGCGTTCATCTCATGCAAGGTATTTGGCCAAGCTTTTGTAACAACACTTTTTATATGAAATGCTATTTATATACAGTTTTAATTAGGAAAAAAAAATTCCGTGAATAAACGCGCGTGCGTGATTAAAAACCTAGGCATCGTGAGCGTGCGTGAACGTGTTTGAAAAAAATATAACAGAACGTGAGTGTGCGTGATTTGTAAAACCATCAACGTGAGCGTGCGTGAACTTGAGCCAAAATCACTCACGCGCCCATCTCTAGATTGAGCTCACTCCATCAGTGCAAAAATGGAGTCTGAGTTTTTAGCTAACTTTTTATGGTAACCCTGCTTCCTTCGTCCTTTGAGGGTATGCTTGGTTAAAAGTTTTGGAGCATCTCCTAAGGCTTGCGAAGCGCCGAAAAGTGTAACTTGACTAGAACACTTTTTTGTATTTCAGTGAAAGTTAGTGTTGTTGGTGTCGTAGCGGGCTAGTTTTCCATGAAATCAAACGTAAGTTTCAACGGGAAGGGAGGAGGGAAATGAAGATACGCTTTGTGCGCTGTGCGGTTGTTTCACAAGCTGGACATACATATTTTTGTTATATCCAAGTCGATTCTATTCGTATACATGTGAAATACGCGGCTTGCCGATCACTGGTATAAATCTTAACTAGGCAAGAGTGACGACGTTATTACGAGGCAGGTGCAGCCCTTCATCTCGTTGCATTCCGAGTACGGCATTCATGGGGTGAGAGATCCCGAAAGTGATGTCAGTTTCTCGGCAAATAACGTTTCAGACCTGTCTGTATAAAGTAGGAGCCAACGGTTTTTTTATGCACGTCTAGATTTTGACTGTTAGTTTGTAAAGATACCACCCCGCATGCTTGGGAGACGAAGCTGCTTCAAGCAAGTGTCAGTTTGTATACTCCCAGCGGGGGGGATACGGTAGCCCTAGTTTACTCAATAATAACAACTCCTGCTGATCCATTATTGGCAGGCTTTTAATTTATAGTCCATTCAGAATGAGTAACTGTTCATTTGTTAAGGCGTTGCAAAATTAGTTATGTAGAGGATATGTACGATATGGAACCTCAGCTGTAAGTCTCTTGCATTCGGACAAAATCTTTTTGGGTTCAAGAAGGGTTTCAAAAGTATTAGAAATTGTCCGCCTAGTCTAGTCTGGATTAGGCTTAATAGCTCCCAAGGTCACATTCGAAGCATTCTGCTAGAGGCTAGGTTTTCGGCAGACCACCAGAATACTTGAGATTGTAGGGGAACCCGGAGAAAGATTTTCGATAACAAGTGGTATACATATCGTCATTGAAAGTACAAAACCGCGCATCGTCGTTGGCTCAAGTCTTATCCATTCGTCCTGCAATATACTAGCCAGAAATGCAATTGCTTTCTAAAGGTGAGAACTACAGGCTACACGCTGTGCGGTCTGTGGAAGTATTGTTGTGTCCAGATATGTTTTCATGCTGTTTTTAATGATAAGCAATTTTCAATCAGAATTCGTGAATTATTATTATTTCGCTCACTTTTTTTATAGAATTACGTGTATTTTGAAAATGAAATTAAGGCAACTCAACATATTTTCGCGTAGTTAAACATATTTTCCTTTTTTTCATTGATTTAGATCGTCGAAGATTGGAAATTCGTCTCGATGGTGTTGGATCGATTCTTCCTTTGGACATTTACGCTCTCGTGTGTCTTCGGCACGTTCGCTATAATCTGTCATCGCCATCATTATATGATACTCGTCAACCGATCGATCGACAGCTCAGCGAAATACCATTGAGGAAGAATAATTTCATGTTGCCGCCAGATATTGTGCGCCAAATTGTTACTTAAGCGCTTTTCTTCTAAGAAAAAATAAAGTACAGTTTGTTAAAGTATCAAGTACTTAGTATGTAAGTGCAGTAAACAGAAACATATTAAAATGTAAAAGCCATAAAAAAAGTTGGCTAAAATTTAGATCGAGAAGGTCAAAAGAACATGTAACTGAATAAATCACATACACAAACAACAAAAAAAGTCGTGAATTATTCTTTACTAAATAAAAACTAACTAGTGACCGACAGCCAAAAAACAAAGCTAGAATGGCATTCATATTCCCAGAGTAAAATTAGGTTCCGGAGTCAAGGTATAGACTTCGTTTTTTTCATATTACTTCTTGACTGCGGCCGCCGCTTTGGAGTAGGGGTTAGAAGTGCGTACTATCTTTCCACTGGGCCTGGGATCGAGCACAATTTCCGACTAACATCAAAAACATAAAGCTTAAAAAAAGAACCAACTTCAAAAATATAAAACAAAAAAGAACTAGAAATCAAAAAAATTTATTTTTAAAACTTAAGTATCTACTTAAGAATTATCAAATTATGTAATTAAACGCTCATATACAACTGTATTTGAAGTTTATGCACACTTTCCGCGTGCCTACAGCTCGGGTGAATACTATTTACCTACGCACTCCTGATGTGGGTATGTATTATCTTCTACTTGCAAGAAGCCATTGTATATTAGCGAATAATTTTCATAAAGTATTTTCTTAATGTATATATGTATGTACATATCTACTTCTTCTTCTTTATTGGTGCTATAACCGCCTAAGCGATTATGTCCGAGTCCAAAATAGCACGGCAGTCGTTTCTGTTCTGTGCCAATTGATATCCATTGGAAATGCCAACCAAGTCCTTCTCCACCTGGTCTTTCCAACGTAGAGGAGGCCTTTCTATTCTTTTGTTACCAGCACTGCGTTGAATACTTTCAGACTTGACCTAGCCGGCGAAGCTCCTGCGGTATTCGCCATCGCCAACGCGTAAAGGTCCGTAAACCTTTCGAAGAATCTTTCTGTCTCCAAGACCATCTTCATAAGTTCGGAAATGCTTCTTTTCATAATGAAAAATATTACAATACTTTAATAAGGTATCCAACAATAAATTGGATTATAAAAATAAACATAAATTTCTGAACTAGATTTTTAAATTGAATCTTTCATAATCTAAATCCGGACTGCCTACTTGTAACAGTCAACAGTGAAGTGGGTGCCAGGACGCTTATGCTCTGAGTGTTTGTGTGCTACAGCAGATACTTAGGGTTATCCTCGTTCACCAGCAGACCCATTCGCTTTGCTTCTCTATCCAATCCCGAGAAGGCAGAACAGACGTAGCCCTTGTTTTTACCGATAATATCGATGTCGCCGGCATACGCCAGCAATTGTACGCTCTTGTAAAGTATTGTGCCTGAGCGGTTCAGTTCTGCGGCTCTTAATATCTTCTCCAACATCAGATTAAAGAAATCACACGAAACCTCGTTTGGTATCAAACGGCTCGGTGAGGAGTTCGTGCTATTGCTTAACGTCATTTTACATAGCCATATTAATGTGTCGTAGGGATACCAAATTCAGTCATCGCGGCATAAAGACAACTTCTTTTCGTGCAGTCGAAAGCGGCTTTGATTTTGACAAATAGCTGGCGTGTGTCGATCCTAATCTTTGGAATCTTTTCCAAGACTTGGAGTATTGCGAAACACGATCTATGGTGGATTCGTCAGGTCTAATGCCACAAGTGAAATACCAATTTTTTACTAAAGAGCTATTGTATATATCAATTTTGATTAAATATTGATGAACTCCCTTGCCACACTGCTCAAATAATCTGAGACTCCGGTACATACACGCGTATAAATTCAATAATAACCTTACTTGTTAGTTTTTTTTATTGATAATTTTACGTATAAGTCTTTCATTGTAAAAAATTAAAAAAGAAAATGGACGAGTATTTGTGTAATGCATGAATACATACATATGTATATACTTGTATAGTATGTAGTTATGTATTTCGAGTAATTACGCTGTCAATTCGATTCTTTCTTCAGACTTCTGATTTATAATTGTATTGGCCTAATAGCCATATGTACATATTTTAGCGAGTATTCATGGCCATGCCAGTGAGTCCAATCAATGCCCTTGCCATATTTGTCCTTACTGTATTTGCCACGTAAGTATTGACCATTCAAGTTGCTGGTAGCAGATAAAAAAACCAAAATTTTTTAATATTCGTGTTATATATTGCATTGAAAAATTAACTTCAAAAAAACTCACCTATCATGGCATGCTTTGTACCACCATGCGCCTGTATACTCCACAGCACAATTACGATCCCACATATCGTGATCCGCATCTTTGGTACTAAATTTTTGGCCCTGACTCGAACGCAATGAATCGCCGGCATTACCTTCGAATTTGCCTAGTACGTTCAATGCATACGCTTCGTGCTCATCACCGATTGCGAAATTTTCATAGCGTGCATAGCGCGACACATTCTCGAAGTCTTCCATCTGCACCCACAGCTCATTGAGGCGCGCATGCGTCAGTCCATGCAAACGTTCCAAGCCGATGAAAAATTCACCATTCCAGTTACCAAATCCTGCCTGATATTCATGCCACTCGCGATTGAAGGAAATGGAACCGTCCTGGCGACGCTGCACCACAATCCAAGCGGGACCACCATTCGCATCCAGCTGGCAGTAGGCGTAGAATGGTTTCAGTCCCGAATCTGGCAGATAAAGTTGATAGATGCCGCTCTTGGCATTAACGCCCGCACTTTCAACCGCTTCTGCGCAAGTCGACGGTAGTGCTGGGCTGGAGTATGGGCACGGTGGCGCATATAAACTTGGCACCAAGGGGGTTTGCGTGCTGGGTAGAGGTATGGCGTTGCCTTTCACTGGCAATTGATTTGAACCGCCAGCGGACGATGTCTCAGCAATGGTGGGTAAGAGGTTTGAACCACCTGCAGAGGATTGCGAATCAGAGCTAGAAGCTGGCAAGTTGCCGCCAATTGCAGACGATGCCGCGTTGAATGCAGGTAAGTTACCAGCGGTTGCAGAAGTTTGTGGACTGCACGCGGGTAGGTTGGCACCAGTCGCCGACGATTGCGAAATTACGCCCGGAAAATGTATGCCGCCAGCGGAGGAGGATTGTGTGGGCGAAGTGGATGCGCCTCCCTCGCCTTGCACGCGCACATCAATCCAATGCGGCGTCGAATTGACCTCTGGTAAACGTTCATCTAATAGCTTTTTTATGTGATCCAATCTGCAAGGAAATAATGTAAGTAAGTAAGTACATACATTGATACATACATACATAAGTAAGTACAGCAGAAACCAGTCAGAAGCAAGCCTTCGCTCAGCGTACACTCACCTCAAATTATATGTGTCCAACAGGAGGTAGACGTTCTCACTTGAAACCTTGAGCTGCGTTACTTGTTTCGCCACATTCCCCAGTAGCGCATCATCGCAGAGTGGTGTAAAAGTCTGGCAGAAAAGAGCAAATTAAAATGTGCAAAAAAAAACCCCAATTCCAGGTGCCGAACAAAGCAAAAAAAAAAAATGCCGGTGCAAACACTTTACCTACCGCATTATTTGGATCCATTGAGAACAGCTGTTCGAAACTGGTTGGCTGTCCACNTGTTACTTGTTTCGCCACATTCCCCAGTAGCGCATCATCGCAGAGTGGTGTAAAAGTCTGGCAGAAAAGACCAAATTAAAATGTGCAAAAAAACCCCAATTACAGGTGCCGAACAAAGCAAAAAAAAAAAAAAAATGCCGGTGCAAACACTTTACCTACCGCATTATTTGGATCCATTGAGAACAGCTGTTCGAAACTGGTTGGCTGTCCAGCTGGTGACGGTCGTGGCGTTGCATCACTCAGTGTCATCAAAAGCAGCAGCAGCAGCAGCGCTGATAAGAAAATCCCACCGCGCTGACGTCCACGCTGAAACTCAAGATGTGCCCACATTCTTATCGCTTTGCTTGTACGTGACTGATGCTGCGCCTATTGTTGCTGGATGGAGATGCTGTTTCGCCACTGGTTGTCGTACAACTGCCGCTTGCGCTAAGTGCGGAGTGGCGCTTTGTACTGCGTCATTTTGGTTTGAATGAGTGAGCAAAAGAGAGCTAAGAAGCTGTATAAGCCGGTGATTTTTTTAGCCAACCGCTTTGTTTGTATTTTGGACAANGATGCTGTTTCGCCACTGGTTGTCGTACAACTGCCGCTTGCGCTAAGTGCGGAGTGGCGCTTTATACTGCGTCATTTTGGTTTGAATGAGTGAGCAAAAGAGAGCTAAGAAGCTTATAAGCCGGTGATTTTTTTAGCCAACCGCTTTGTTTGTATTTTGGACAAACCCGATTTTGTTTCCTCTTTCCAGATCGCGGGGAACAAAGTACTCGTACATATTGTGATGAATACAAAAAGTGCATCTAAAAGCATAAACAAAGATGTATTTTTCTGTTAGCAACTAAATGTTCTTTGCATCTTCGGGGTTTTCACTAATATGGACAAAGCTTTGAATGGCTGCCCTCTTTCAAAATTATTGCTGTCTTTTATTAATCGTCAATATCTTTTATTTTTTCTTAGAGTACTTCAAGAGAAAACTTTTTTCTAACCCTCGGTAAGCGATAGTGCATTTTTCCATGAAAATCGTTTCGTAAAAGGCATCTGCCATTTGGAGGCGGGGTAAAGCTGTAGATTAGATACTCCAATTGGCATATAAAAACATTGTAATATTCACGGTGCCGGCTTTGTATTATATCTTTTTTGTACTCAATTTTACTGGTAATTTATGAAATTTAGGGCTAAATGATATACATATGCACTTGATATGGGAGAACAATTTGTTAAGTTTTAATAAACGCAAGGCTGCCCGATTTTTGATCACTTGGAATAGTGGAAGCATTCAAACGTGAACATATTTCTNAAAATTTGTTAAGTTTTAACAAACGCAAGGCTGCCATATTTTTGATCACTTGGAATAGTGGAAGCATTCAAACGTGAACATATTTCTCTTTCGTATTTCAACGTAAATAAATAAAAAACCAGAGCTTTTTAAAACATCGCCCTGGACAAATCGACGCGAAATTTAATTATTTTTATTAAAAAAAAAAAAAAAAAAAAACTTAAAATCGGTTCATATTTGGGCTCTCAAGATTTATTTGTCCACAGCAACCTTTTTTGCCCCATTGTGCGGCGTATTTGCCCATTGCATCGCATTACAGAGCGAAAAAAAAATCAAATTTTCGATTTCGAAATTATAAGTGGTTCTGTTCTTTCTTTGCTTAAGAAAATGAAGAAGAAATGCAGGTTTCATCTTGTTGAAAAATCGCGGTGATTTTTGCCAATGTTTTATTGGTACCAATGTCACGCAATTTCCTCCACATAAAGAAAAAAANGATTTATTTGTCCACAGCAACCTTTTTTGCCCCATTGTGCGGCGTATTTGCCCATTGCATCGCATTACAGAGCGAAAAAAAAATCAAATTTTCGATTTCGAAATNCAAACTTAAAATCGGTTCATATTTGGGCTCTCAAGATTTATTTGTTCACAGCAACCTTTTTTGCCCCATTGTGCGGCGTATTTGCCCATTGCATCGCATTACAGAGCGAAAAAAAAATCAAATTTTCGATTTCGAAATTATAAGTGGTTCTGTTCTTTCTTTGCTTAAGAAAATGAAGAAGAAATGCAGGTTTCATCTTGTTGAAAAATCGCGGTGATTTTTGCCAATGTTTTATTGGTACCAATGTCACGCAATTTCCTCCACATAAAGAAAAAATGTCGGAAATACTTTGTATACAAAATCGCGTGGTCGGCAAAAAAAAAAAAAAACAAAAATCAACACGATTTTTCAGCAAATTGAAACTTGCGTTTTATTATACAAAAATTTAAATGGATACAAAACTAAATTCACAAAATTTGTCTAGGAAATCTTTAAATAATAAATATAAATATTTTCGCATCGAAAAACGGTTCAATGTGGTCATATAGCGCAACTTTTCGTACTATTAGAATTTCCAAATCGAAAAATAGATTTTTTCGCTCCACTCTAGTGCACATACAAAAATACTCACAATTGTAATTATACAATTAGATGAGTAAACGTTTACTTATTTATAACAAAATACTTACGAACTCACCCTTACCGCATACAGAAAAATCGTTTCTCCTACCACAGGCACAGATCTTCTAAGTGACGGGTTAATCTTCACCATGCATAGAGAGCTCAGTAAGACATCGTCCTTATTCTGGTCGCTCGTGATGGGCCACCTCTTGACGAAACAATAAAAATATTAATTATGATCAATGATAGTAACCAAGTGTAGATACTGACCCTGACCAGCGCGAGACACATGTTCCAGCTCGTAGTTTAAAGATGTTCTAGCCAAAACTTTTTTATTTGTGAGCCATATCACGGTTTGGGCATCCGAGCAAACGATGACAAGTCACCCAGCTCGTCGATATATGCATATCTCTGAATAGCTCTGGCCTTACATCAGCCCCTATTATTCATTACATACCTAGCTGGCCGAATCTGAGATACTACTCACCACCTTGCTATTGGGGGCTTGCATTGGCTCAATATATGCTTGTCGAGGCATCTTTGTTACAGGTTTATGCGATATTGCTCCCCGAAGCTAAATTTTCATAGACAAAATTCTCTAAACGAAAAGCAGTGGGGCCTAAAAAGTATACAACATGAAAAAGTAACACAAGCAACATGTAAAGAGCCAAAGTTGGCAGTATGAGGGGCATGTAGCTAGATGTTGCATGTTCATAGGCAGAACTGCTTTTCTTTTGGAGATTTTTGGCGATCAAATATAAGCGATAGCGAATGTCGAAATCCGGCTGCCGGTACCTATTTTGGCGATTCATTTATCTGCATATGTTTGTCTCCCCTAGGGGTGGCATATTTTGTGGTAAGAAGAGGTAGCTAGGGGGATAGTCCCAAGAGGGTTTTCACTCCTACTTCTACTAGCTAGCACTATGTATATCCAGAGACGGGGCAGTAGCTATAACCCGGACCCAGCCGCTTCCACGAGAGGAGTGTAGTCGCACTTCCGACGGTACATNTATTTTGGCGATTCATTTATCTGCATATGTTTGTCTCCCCTAGGGGTGGCATATTTTGTGGGAAGAAGAGGTAGCTAGGGGGATAGTCCCAAGAGGGTTTTCACTCCTACTTCTACTAGCTAGCACTATGTATATCCAGAGACGGGGCAGTAGCTATAACCCGGACCCAGCCGCTTCCACGAGAGGAGTGGTCGCACTTCCGACGGTACATGCGGGCGGAAGGTTCCGCCTAGGGAGTGATGACCATCAGCCCACCTTTCACCTGATCACCTTACTCAAAATGACCATTAATTAAGTTAAGTAAGACCCAAAGAAATGAAATGAAGGTTTATTATACAAAAACTAAACAATAACTTCATACCGTCTGATTCAAGTAACCCGTAAAGTATTCAACGTAGTTCAGTATTTTCATTCAGACAAAGTATAACAAGACAATTTCTTAAAAAATGCAATTTTTTCACAATCCAAATGCGATACTCAGTCTGCTAGGCGTATCACCTATTTACCAACAATTTGGTCAAGTTTTGAAGGACATCTATTTGGCCACGACAGAGCAAAGAGATACCAAGTAAGAATCATCTAAATGTGCCGAATATTTTACAAGAACTATGGACTCAGAAGCCCTTCGCTGTGATCAACATCGATGTACTTACGCCCATTGAGCGCTATAGAGACCTATTCAATTTTAAACTTTCTCAGCACTGTGCAACTAAGTCAAAACGCACACACTTTTGGAGAGTTTACAATGGAGCAGCTTTTGGATGACATCGCCAGTGAGGCCTATGTGCATATGCTATTTCAATTTCGTGTAGGGAAGGGAGGTACGAACGCCATGCATTGCGACCACAAATGGCAGTGAGAGAACGCAAGTTTTGGGGTTTTCAAATATTTCTCGTATGAGACGAACCTTTAAACCATTTTATCACTCGGTTTTCGTTAGTCATATAAGGAATATGCACTGTCATTCATTGCGCCTCATAGAAAGGTCTTGGTATCCATAAATCTATAACTATACACCTGCCGGTAAGTCCCAAATAGTGAGAGGCTACACACGCCGAACCTTCGCTGAGTATGCACGTATTTTCAATGCCACGCTGCAAAATCCATTTGCTAGTCAGAAAATACCCTTTTTATCATTATGAAGTACGCGGCGCTCTGAAGAATGACAGCATAGATGTTGTGTTACTTTCCCGTATCAAATTTGATGATATTAAATTGAGTTCAACGACTGTGGTGCACCGTACCGACTGGTGTTTGATGGTACCAATGGGAAACCTTTGCCGCCGTTTGATTTATTCACCCAAATAATTGATACCTATGTCAGTTACTTGTTCTGCTGGAAGGATCAGCGGCAGCGATTATACACCGAATACTTTATCAACATTTTGGTCCTCAACATGGTATTTTGGTTAAAAAGGCACCAAAAGGTCAAGTACTCAGAAGTACATTTGCATTACCATTTCATTTGTGGGTGTAATTTTTGGCAGCGCCTAAAATAATTACTTACAAAGTTTTACTGTAAACGCACCCTTAGAACCGGAGATGAAAACTATTGAGGACGTACTAAACCGTGGCATTAAGATAGCTGTGGGCACGAGCGATATATATTGGATTACCCACTTTGCAACTATGTCTTGATATATTAGGAACTCTACAATTTTCACCAACTATACAGAGTTGTTATTGCTGCGGAACTCATTTGACGCACGCTATGCATTTATGGTCTCTGATATGTAGCCCATATACGATCAGCAGCAGAAGTACTTCTCAAAACCCATATTTCGCATTTCGAATATTTTCTATGGAAAGGATATGCCTTTAGCGTTGCCTTAGCCGGTAAATTCGGTTTATCTCGGAACTTTGAATAAATTATTTTTGGTACTTCAGGAAGCTGGGCTACTAAACTTTTGGTAACGTTCCAGCTTTGTAGAGTTGACGGCCATGTATGTAATTACATTGGTAAAATCCCAATAAAAATCCTGGTTTCGAGCCAATGAAGTTGGAGGACCTGCGCGTGATATTCATTGCAATGAGTGTCTTGATTTCATTGGGCACATTTGCATTCGTATTGGAACTCTTCTGGGAGAAAATAAGAAATGTTGGACGTTCTACTGTTTCCGCTATAAAAATAACTTGGAATTTGGTAAAAATTTATGTCAAAGAATTTGAATGAATACGAAGTTATTGATTTAGAAAATAAAACCCCAAATACTATATGTCTTGTCGTAAGAGTAAGAATCATATCCTCCTTTTATTCATCTTCACAACCTCTATAGGAGTGATGCAATCGAACGCCAAGTCAATAGGAAAGCTTGCCAACTAGGCAGTGTCCTGTTACTACACATGCAAGTTCTTGAAAGTGTTGCACGTGATTTCGTCGCTACCTTAGCAAGCGTCTCCGAGTAGTTGCCAAGTTTGTAAGGGTATTCTAATTTCATCGTTCATATCATCAATCGGGAGTTTTGTGCCAAGTCGCGCCAGCTGATTGGCCTTACAATTCCTCTCAATGTCACAATATCCCGGAAACTAGCCGTCTCGTTAAGAGGTGTACGACATTTCATGACTGCCATGGAGGTTGTCGACTGCTTCGTGAGGTATTTGATTTTGGCGTTGGTGTCAGTGAAAATGTACATATCAGCTTGGGATATCATATCACACCTTACCAGATTTTTGGCATAGTTGATTGCTGTCAATTCCGCCTGAAGAACGCTACAGTGGTCCTGAAGAGGAAAGTTAAGGGAGATTCTCAGGTGTTGGAATATACAACTCTACGATGGAGCTTTGAGCCATCTGTGTATACATGGATGGACTCACCGCTCCCTAGAGCGAAAAAGCGTGCGTTAGCGTGCGTGAATGTGATTGAAAAAAATATAACAGGTGCGTGATTTACAAAACCATCAAGATAAGCGTGCGTGAACGCACTCACGTNACTGCGTAAGTAATGTAACATGCATGAACTCACTGCAGCAGAACCTTGACACTTTTGCTTAGCTCAAATGGATTCCTAATGGCTGGATTTTTTCATACTATTTGCATTGCCGCACACCTTATCACCAACAAAATTCTACGAGTAAATGTGCCGCTCAAACAGTCTAATGACATAAGTATGTAGATAAAAAATAACAACGACAAAATGAGACTGCACTTGAAAGTGCGGTAATTTTGTTACCATTTTTAGAAATCGAAAGTGATCATTAACGTTTTGTGGTTAGGAATTTTAAATGTAAAATTATGGGAATTCTAATATGGATTAAAAAATTTTTTTAAAGATGAACTAAAACGAAAAATCCTCCTAGAAAAAGGAAAAAATAATAAATATAAGGGGTTAAAATTTTTCAAATAAGTTTTTATTTTTTATATATGTATATATGTATTTATGTATGTACGTATTTTTTACTATGCGGATGTAGTACATCAGATCATACTAGAAAAAAAGTTCGTTGTATATACAGTGAGCTTCAAAAATAAGTATACCATTACGTTTTGACGATTTTATTTATTTATGCTTTTCACGCCACATTTTTCTAAAAAATTATATTTATTCAACAGCAAAAACCACAAAATTAATTTTTTTAATTTCATACAGAACTGGGGAAAATGAAAAAAAAGTTTCATCGAAATTTTAACTGTTCAATTTAATTTCATATAAAAATTGTGAGTTAGAAGTTTTGTAGCCCATTAAATTTAAAAATTGTCGTTGATTTTTGATAATCTTTTACGCCGAGTGTGTTCAAGTCAAAAATATTTTGCTCATTCGTTATATGGAAGAAAATGCGCAACGCCCTCGGCAAAAAAAAAAATCTCAAAACTCAACGGAATTTTTTACCGACTTGAAACTTGCAGTTTATTATAATAAAATTTATTGGGCTACGAAACTACTTAGTGAAAATTTTTCTAAGAAATATAATTTAAAAATTTTAAATTTACGTTTTTCGTTATGTGTTCGAAATGCACAGTCCGATCTTAAAATATGATGTATCGATGTTCTTGTCTCGAAGACAAATTTTTTTTATTCCAAAGTTCTTTGGCCTAAGTATACGATTATAGTATAGTATTAGAGCTATTAAAAAAAAATTGTAGTAGGCTACCCCAATGTTCGACCAAACAATTTTTTTTTCGAAATTACCCTGCAAAAATACTTTAGATTGGTGGGTGTACGGGGAACTTTTTCTGTTTGCTTGCAAAGCGTCACACTCTAATGTACATGAGAATAATAGTAATAAGTAAGTATCTGAAAAAAACCACTAAGTCATTACCCATAATAGTAACCATAAGGCGCATAATAATTCTCATAACCGCCATAATAATAAGGATAACCACCAACACCAGCAGCACCAGCATATGCGGCGTAAGGATATGCTGCACCTACGCCATAATAGTTATTGGCAACATTTTTAACTGGAGCCGCTGTTGTAGCACCAATTGCAGGCGCTGCTGTTGTCCTTCTATCCCGATTAGCATTTATTAAACTTGTCGCAATGACACCAATATTATCATTGGACACCAAATTGGTTAGGAGTAAAGCAAGCAACCCATTGGCACCAAATAAGCCCGCTCCAGGAGCGGTTGCTGTCCCGCCAGCAGTGGCATTACGTAAATTTGGGAACAAAAGTCCAAATGTCCGTTGTTGTTTGAATTGTTTACGGAATGTTGTTGTTGTGCGAAAAGTCCTTACAGTGTTGGTGTTGGTCCTTACAGTGAATGTGGCGCCGGGAGTCGACGGGTCTGTGGCTGTGACCGTGCGACCCTTTTTTATGGTTAGCATACCTTTCCTTGCATTTGTTGCGGTCATGTTGAATGTTACATTTGTTGTTGTTATTGTTGTTGATACATCTGTTGTTGTGCGCGTTGACTCCAATTGGTCCGCTACAATTTCAGTGGCATTTGTTTTTGGTATTTTTATTGTGCCTATGGCATTTCCAACATAATTCACAATTAACATTTCAGCCACGTAAATAATTGAAAAATATAGCTGCATTGTTGTTAATTTTATTAGATGTTTTTGCTTTTTTCCTTTTCGTTGCTGAAAGGGTTGCCGCTACACGTTTTGAACCTATTGTTAGCAATAAATCTAATTAATTATGTTCACTTCTAATTAATTTCACACAAAAACGGTTAGGAATTAAGTATATATGTATATATGTACACATTATTTGTGATTTCGTGTATAAAATAATGAATAAAGACCCTTTCGTAGTGTAAATTTGCTATGTAAGAGCTTTTAAAGCTTTACTCACTTGTTAATACCAGATCACAGAAGATACCAAACAATTCGAGTAGGCCACATAAAGCTAATCGCACTAAACATATAAACTAATTATGGGTTTTGAGCGAAAACATAAACTGAAACTATATATGTATATTAAGTACATACTAATACTACCTTTCTACATTTGCCTGCTCACTAATTACTTATTTCGATACTTGGGAAAATGAAATGCTGACACAATTCCATTGTGGCGCTTATCTAAAGCGTTCTCATACGACTTCGTTGTTTCAGATATAACAATTATATCAAGAGATAAGTGTGTTCGACATTTTAAACATTGAGAAAACTGAGGTAGCGCAACAGGCGAGCTACCTCCGACTCCTCAATTCATATTCTCAGTTAGTTTTCTGGGAGAACAAAAATTCCACGTCATGCGTCATCCATATCGGTCTCAACGTTATGGGTCTCGATTGGGTGCATGCTTTTCATTTGAACGCTGAATCAGTATCTAAAACTCCTACTGCTAAATTGAAAATATCTTTTTCATATGTGTTCGATGGCCCGATGGGACTCTGGAATACGACCAAGGCTGGTTGAAACGGTGTTGGTTACTTCGATTGACAAAAAACCTACTTAAAATAAACACGCATATAGGATTTAAAGGTTAGGTTGGGCGGCAGTCCTATGTGGGCACACAAGGTCCCTCGTGATACCGCATCAGCATCGAATTTATTCCCATTACTTTGAGCTCATCGAGATTTTTAAAGAATAACTGCCAAACGCTTTTACTCTCCATTTTGATGGGCGGGTCATAGCAGAGAAAATGTTAGATGGTTTCTTGTTCGTCCTTATTTATGCAGCTTCTGCAGTAGTCGGTCCAGAGTGCGCCCGGTCTAGCTGTCTTATGTACTGTGCGAATATCCTGCGATTTTAGATCAAGTATAGAGTTGGTATGCGGTTTGTGGTTTTTAATTGTTAAAATCCTACTAAAGAGATTCATACTAATTGTTTTAAGACAAATGTTTATTATAAATTTATAATTTTGATTACTTACAAGTACTTTCAACAGTCTTAACTTAAAAGAAAAAATGTAAGCGAATGAAAATTATATTATAATAAAATATAATGTGTACATATATTTTAAGATAATATAATAAAATAAAAGGATATATTATTATACACGCGGGTAAAGGCCATTGCCTGTCAAGGGGCGGCCGCTAGAATAACCTTTTTCTTAGGTAGCCATATCCAAAGTGCGTTTTGAACCGCATATTTCTAATCTGGGAGTTTATTGTCAACCCGTTATCGCACAGTGGTTAAAAACTGGAATTTCCTGTTCATAATTCATTGGAGCTTTAATTTTTCAATCAATTGGAAGTTTTTTTTTAAAGAAAGCTTATAAAGCTTGCAAGATACCAGTTGAGCCCGATTTTTGAATTTTTGTTTGTTTATATTAAATTTTTTTAGTGCAAAGTGCAGAAAGAGTAACACTTTTGAAGAGAATCGATTCTGCTGTTCCAATTAATAAATAATAATAAAAACAATAATAATAAAAACAAGTTGAAAACAATTGTAGCGTTTCTCCATGAGCATTGGCCCAGCTGGCTCTATGCTAAATCCGGTCCTGGTCTGAGGCCAAAAAAAATACTCACCGATTACCTCCCTCCTAAGCGAAATCACTTCAGTTATTCCCACAAAGTGAAAACAGGTCTTTTTGCACATGATCCTCCCATTATTTCCGTGGGCGCCTTTGATTTCGTTGTCCACCCTTTGGTGCCGAGCCGCTGATGTGCCTAACTATGCTCATACCGTTAAACAGCTCTTACAATTAGTCATTTCATATACTTCGGTACCCGCCGGCCACGCGAACAGGGTCATAGGTTTTGTGTATAATAGTTCTCTAGGGAGATACCAAAATTTCTCATCTATTTTCCAAATTATTGCCCAACATAGTATGCATGCCATATATGCGCACAATGAGAGATATTTAGAGCGTAATTTTTGTTCTTCGAGAAAGCGGTCTATTTTTCAATTGCCTACCTAGCCCGACGTAGCACCTGTTGGCTGGAGTTATTCTTTGCTTGATCTCCTGGCTGATATTATCGTTGATGCTATTGAAGTATACTAGGTAGGCACAGTATCCACTATTTCAAATTCATAGCTGCCAATGGTGACGTGTCCTCCAGTACGCGAAAGGGGTACTTTGTCTTATGATTGTCCACCGATAGATCTTCCTCTTTTGCTTTTTTTTTTTTGAAAAAGACGCCCGGCAGCGAGTCCCCTTTTCTAACACCTCGTTTGATCTCCAACAGCGCGGTGAGGGCTTCCCCGAGGTACAGAGCTAAACATGTTCGCTCTAACTCGACTGCTGAGTGGAAGATCGACCTATCTCGGCCGCCAGTTCGAAAACGCCCTATCTCAAAAAACTTTTCAAGAACGCCCTATTTCAGAATTTTATTGAAAAACACCCTATATCAGAATTCGCTTCAAAAACGCCTTATCTCAATTCAAAATCTATTGAAAATTTGATGAGATAGGGCGTTTTTGAAACGAATTCTGAAATAGGGCGTTCTTGAAGAGATTTTTGAGATAGGGCGTTTTCAAACTGGCTGCCGAAATAGGTCGATCTTCCACTCAGCAGTTGATATATATTCTTAAGTTTTGCGAGAATTCCAAATTATCATATTGACTACACTGAGTTACAGCAAAAATATAAGTATACATATATCTTACGAACCAATTTAACAATCCTAATATGAAATACGGCAAATGAAAGCTAGAAAAATTCTCCATAAACCATTTATACATCACTTTCCGATAGGACTTATAGTTTCTGACAAATTAATTAATCATTCCAGTTTTTTTTTATGTTTTAATGAAAAAAATCAAATTTTAGCAGAAGAAAAATTAAAAAAAATACAGGTTCTGTGCCAAATTTTTACATTTGTGCTAAAGCCTGTTCTGTTACAAAAAAAACCTAATTACTAATGAAGAAAATCTATGGATAAATAGGAACTTAAGAGTGGTCAAATGAAAATACGCAAAGATTTTTTGTATGAAAAATGGGCAGGAAAGAAAGGTACTCATACGCCACGTACATCTGAGTAACACGGCATTGGTACGGGCCGGTCGTTTATGATTTTTTGCTACGATCCTACGACTTTTCTTGCCTTACACATCGCCTTATGGCTGTCTCTACGGCTACAGTCGTAATGCGACTATATCTAGTTTTTTTTTTTTATCAAGTTGGCAAGGCCTTTCTCGTGTATGGAAGGTGACAAAGCAAAAAATAATTATCCGGAAGGAAAGTAAAGCTCATGGACTTTAAAACAGTGGAAGAAATGTTTATTGGATGTCCTACCCGTCACAGCAAAATATCTGTTACTTATAACCTAACTTATAAATACGTAAGCTTCCCATTGTTTAAATAACGTACTTTTATTAAAAATTAAATAAATATTCATATCAAATCAGTAGTGTTCATTTTACTCAGGACCTATGTGTCTCAATAGTGACTCGTCCCAACCGTCACAGAGTTCTGTTGCGTCCGTCACTAACTAAAGGTTTTTTTTTTGTTAATTTTCAACAAAAAAATGCATTCAAAGCATTAACTGGACCTTAACATACGAAATATTTAGATATAGTTTGGCTAAAATTGGGAAATGAATCCATCAACTCGGACAGGCAGGTTTCGTCGTTGTCTCAGCTGTAACTCTAGGTAAAATGAAAATTTTCTGTATAAATTATGCAATGAAGTTTTATATTTTATTAATTTCGTCTTAAGTTCATATCTGACTTCAAGTGTTAACAGTTTGAAAGTTGTCAAATTAAGGGTTAAAAAGAAATTACTTAAAGTTTGAACAAAAACGAAGTAAAATATCCCACCCGTCACGGTGGAATTTCCCATACATATATGTTTGAATATAGAGATGTAACAATGATTGTAAAGCAAATAAAAAAACAAATAAACCAAACAAATTTTATTTAGCTAGAAATCCCATAATGAGACTCAAAATCCTACACTCCTTTTTATGGTGTGAAAATCCCAAATTATGGGTGAAATCCCACGAGTTGGCAACACTGGGAGAGTTATCGTTCAATAAGACTCCCCTACATTTCGCTTTTCGCCCAGACTGTTATATGTCGAGGATGCTGAGAGTGGACAACGCCGGGCTCAAATGTTTTTGCATCAGCATGTACAGTCTGTTGGATCTAAGGGCTTTGGAGGTTACTTTCCCGATCGGAGGTGGAGGAGCCTTCTAGTCACCCTTGTGAACAGCCGGCTAAAATATCTTGCTCATTTCTTCTGGTCCGACCAAATGGCAACACCGAATGAAATTTACACGCTTCGTCGCGCCAAATAAGGAGTTGTAGATCTTCAAGAGCTTTTTTCACTTCAAGCTGTCGTAGTCTTGGCTTAACCTTCCAAGTATTTTTATTCGATTCCTGTTTGTAAGTGGCGATATTGCCTTCAGTGAACACTTTACCCAAATAAATTGAAGCGGCCCTATTAAAGCTTTCTCCTCTTCTACCATGCCAGTAAATTCTCACTAAACCTTCCATACTTAAATTAATCTAATTTTATCGAAGACACTTACTATAAAACACTGTCCATTTCGGTTTTTCTTTCGAACTCCTCATCCTTTCTTCGAGTTTTAGCCCACCGCTGATCTCATTAACATAGTTAGTACAAACTTAAATTATTTAGATATTATAGCAGCGGATGCACATCTAACTATGTATGTATGTATGTATGTATGAAGTAACCTATATGCACAAAGATCTATTCATTCACTGCCTTGTCTACTTTGTCAATCACCAATGCAACTGCAAGCGAAAGAGCAAGGAAGCAAGCAAGCGAGCGAGTAATAGCATTCGAAGGCAACTTTTGTTACTTGACTTTCAATCATCATCACAACCAATTAGCATATTAAATTAAATAAATTTTAAATTACCAAAGCCATGAAAAGAAAGCTAAAATATGTACTACGAAGCGCACGAGGTACAAAGCAGCAGCAAAGCAACTAAAGTGCTGTAAAAGGATATTGGAGATGTGGAATAAGAAGAGCAGCGGCAGCAAAGCAAAATAAATTACATAACTTATATAAGCTCATTCTTAAGTGATGAAAGTGCTAGGGTAAAGCTTGCGAAAGAAAATTTGCAGCTGAATGCATAATGGAGCGTAGCAGCGAACAGGCGAACAAACGAAGGTGGAATACACAATGGTGACATAGCGAAGTCGATGGCAAGACACCAATAGGCAAAAGGGTCTAATACGTAATACGCAAACGTACGTATATAGGTAAAATACATACGCAGAGATGGAGACTGACGTAACCCTCTTGGGAAATGATTTATTTCAGCTTTTGGCACCAAAAGTGTCATCATGACCAATGTAATCTATTGGTAAAGCCCAAAATGAACACATCCGATGACGCCTTGCCTTGTAAGTTGCCAAACAATGTGCCGCCGAAGTTATTTCCGAGAGCCGAACTACTCTTTACTTGGTAAAGTGGCTCAGAAGTACTTATGTTTGATTCCAAATTTCCCTATAAGGTGGCCCATGCCTCTGGTAAAGTAAGGGAGATTCGGCAGGGAAGTGGTAAGTGTAAGTTGCTGGTAAGGCATTATCACGAGCTTTTATTTCCTACGGGGAAGATATTATGTATGTATGTATGTATGGGTTTATCTTTGTATTTTATTGTTTGTTATGTGGCCGCCTGCTTAAAACTACACAAAACCCACAAAACCCACGAAACAATGTCAATTTGAAAGGATTTCCCCAGTGACTTCGCTGCCAATGCCCATAGCTGAGGCTGAAGCTCCGAAGCAGAGGACGTTGATGTTGATGAGGATGATGGCTTCGCTTAAGTTGCGAGTGATACCTTTGACAAGTGCAGCGTTAAATCTTTGCAAGGGTTAGGCGTTTTATAGCTTGTCAGCTTAAAACTATGCAACGGTTTACTCATTTTAGCTTTGTTTTTGGGCATGGCTTCGTTCTCGTTTTTTTTTTTTTCTTATTGCAAATTTGCGCAGCAGTGTTTGTTTAGCCATTTTGCTCTTTTTCCTAAATGGTTCATATTTTACCTGAACGCCACTGGCGAAGTTGTTGTTTGAACCAATTTGTATGGAGATTGGTTTGAATATTTGAAGTGGTGCAGTTATAATAATGGGAAGGAGGGGTGGTTTTTTAGAAGACAATAAATAGTTTTACTTTTAAAGAAATATCTATAAAAAAGTTGATTTCTGCTAAGAATTATCAAATGTTTTAAAGAGTTTCAGGCTGCCTTAAGAACAAAAAGGTATGATTGAAACTAAAGGTCCTTTTCGTGGATTTGTTCACAAGCACGCTTAAACATCCAAACTGAAATGAGAACAAAACTTTAGGGACTGTTTTCACAAGAACAGAAGTCGTAAAAAAACTGTCGAGAACGTCTTAAACGGGAATTATGTGAAAACAATACTTTCGGGAACATTTCTAAGAGAAAAAAATGGGAGCAAAAGTCTAAGGAGCTTTTTCTCGAAGAACCATTTGGGAAGTAAAGACTCAAAGTGAAACGGGTACGGGAATGGAAGTGAGAAAAAAATTTTCTCATAGCGTTCCTTTCGTTTGAAATGTTTGTATATTATTATTATTATGCACATTAAGTCAACAAAACACTTAAGACACGAACTTTTTTTTTTTTTGTTTTTTTTTTTTTTGCACAAAAAATTAACCGATCTGGAAGTTGAAGTGATCCAGCTTTCCTCTGGCTTAGAGTTAAGAATCGTGGTTTTCAGTGAAAGGATTTTTTATTCCAACACGCCTTCATAACGTTAAGTTCTCAGAATTTTTGTTTTCGATTTTTCTCTAGCAGAACGTTCCCCAGACTTTTGTTCTTATTTGATCCTTTGTGAAAACAGTCTCACTACTACTCTCAATACTTTTGTTCTTTTTTGGTTATTTTGTGAAAACGTTCTTGACATTATATCTCATATCTTATTTATTTTTTATGAATTTATTTGCATAACTGAGCTGCGTAACTATTTAAAGCAATAAATACATTTCACCGTGAGATAATACTTAAACATTTATCGTAGTTCCGACTGTTTTATATTCTTGTATACTTTTAATTCATTCGATGCATCGAAAATAAAAATTTTTGTATACGATACACCGATATGCAAGTGATATGCAGAGAGAGGAAAGTCGCACAGTTGTTTTTTTTGGAAATAAAGGCGAAATTCGTCTTTTTTCTAGAAAAATTCGATTTCATCCGAATTTGAGCACCACACAATTCGAACTTCGAAGCCCATTCGAATACCGAATTTGTCCATCCCTAGTTAAAAAGATGACAAGGCAAGAGTTTTGGTAGACTACAATTAGCGCATTTGGCGCCAATTTGTTGCGCTGGTCATGTGAAATCGGTTTTATCCATGTCAAATCTAGATTGCTTGCCATGTGGATTTCCTAACGAATGTACCGCCTTCGCTTACAGTATCTGCTGATAGATCCATTAGTTATGCTACCATGAGTCTTCTTAGCGTTTGATACCAATATTCGCCAGGCCTGGGCATTCGCACAGGAAATGTTGCACATTATGGTTCGCGATATTTGCTACTATTCCCGATATTCTGTCTTTGATCTATTAGGAAGATCCGAGGACAAGGCCTTGACTTCGCTCGATATATTGCAAGTGAATATATCTATCTGACTACCTACTTTTAGTCAGTCTCATTGCTTCCTAAATATGTCTGGGAACCCAGCCAAAATATTGACTGCCAGACTGAGCGTAATTCCATTTTGCTCTTTTTGATCAGCTTATATATCAGAATATATTCCAGCTTTATTAACTGACTTCAAATTCGTCGGAGTATTTTTTTTTGAATATTGCGGCATAACTTTGTGCCACGTAAACCGTTTTCTATAAATTTTTTTAAGGAAAAGTGGTACCTATATTAATTTGGTTTAGATCCAATGGCATCTTAAATTTATATATGATAATTGAAGTCGGTTTTGCTTTTTGCTTAAAAATTTTTATTTTTTGATCCCGAATCTACATATTTATTACCTAAGATGTTTTTAAAACTTGAAAATATCTTGCAGGTTAAAACATAAACGAACACAAAATGGACGACGTTATCGGCATTCACCGAATTCGTTGTTCAATGCGTCGTCCAATGGTTTAAGGAGGCTGGTAGTAAATACATAGAAACGCTACGAAAGTGGCCGACGATACACTGCGGCGGCAGCTATTAACGTTATGAATTTAAGTTAAAGACATTATCGAATTAAGAAGTGCAGTGAAAATCTACCTGCGAAAGAACTCGGTTTGGGCCATCTCACCCATAATTATAAACAAGCTCAAAGCAAGTTCTTAAAAAAAAACAACTATATCTCGAAAACTAATAACTCCACAGTGAAGAAAGCGACTGCAAGGATAAAATGGGAGAAAACATATTGCGTGAAGCAGTTCGTCAACAAGGAAAATGATCCGGATTGGTTAAAGGGCGTCAACCGATAACAAGGTGCTGAACAAATTATGGTGTGGGCTGTAGTAACTGAAAAAAGCCAATCCCTGCTACTCTTTTTCTGTCTCCGCAGCCAGTTCAAAAACGCCCTATCTCAGAAAACTTTTGAAGAACGCCCTGCTTCAGAGTTTGATTGAATACGCCCTATTTCAGGATTTTATTGAAAACTAAGCTGAGATAGGGCGTTCTTCAACAAAGTTCTAAGGTAGGGCATTTTTCAATCATATTCTGAAAGATTTTCTGAGAGACGGCGTTTTCGAACTGCGAGCTGCGGAGACAGGTCGATCGTCCACTCAGCTATCGAAACACCAAGCAGAGGCCAATGAAAAGGCGATATTTTTCTTCCGCTTTTAAGATGCTTGTGACTTTTCACAGCCATATAGGCAGATCAATACTGCGTTCTGCTTCCACATCGTAGCCTTTCTTACATCCGTCGGTGCAGAGAAAAAAAGCCAATTTCTTTGATATGTTTGTTCTCCATTCTGTGTTCGATGGAAATCGCATTCACCAAATTTAAGACGGGTTTTTGGAGTTTTTAGAAAAATTGTGGGTATGCAGTTTAATATTTTATTATATTTTAGTACAATAAAGTGCAAGTATCACTCAAAAATATCATAATTTTTTTTTTCAATAACTCAAATAGAATGTCTGAGGCAATGGACGGTGAAGTTTCAAGAAAAAAAGGCAAAAAATTGAGTAAAAAACTAAGATTTCAGTGAATTGTGAACACTAAATTCCAGTTTTGATGCACTGTGCAGGGCTTTCTGAGTTTAATACTTTCACGCCTGGTGCATTTGTGTCCATTCACCGCTGTATTTTAATTCGCTGGACTTGTCTGTTCATGTCGTTGGCAAACTTATAAAGCTTATTGTTCTATTAGCTGCACTATTCGTCGTCGTCAATGCGTAAAGGACCGTAAATTTCGATGAAATCATTATCTCTAATACTCCAAGGCACGCCTCATCGCCTAAAGCTCCACTCATACCAGCAAGTTTTAATGTAGGTCAGCATTGTAAGCAGTCCTTATTTCGCTTATCTCCTCTTTTCTTCCGAAATAGACTCCATCAAGCTCGAGTTGCACTCAATAACAGAATGGCATTTTTAGGCGACAACGTTTTATCCGTATTTTCTTCTTCGACGATGTTACTCAATGAATCGGAAATATGCGATTACTTACGTATGCCGGTAATATCAAAGAGAAGGAGTGAAATTTGAGTATGGAGCTTTTTGACTGTATATTGTAGGAGCTTTTTCTTGGTTGGTTGTTGGACCCACTTGTTTGCTACACAGAAGAATATACGGATTTTGGTTAGTCATCGGAGTTAATGATTGGTTTTCT
>NW_016166461.1:19882-24213 GCF_001687245.7 Rhagoletis zephyria | reverse complement strand
CGCACGCTTGCAGAGATCTTCCAGATGTAAATAATGGCATCAAAAGAGAATAGTATATAGATATGTAAGGCGCTATTAATTTTGGCCTATCTGTAAAAAGGGTTCTGCTCTTTAGACGTTTCAACCTAAACTAATAATTTTTTACTTCGCAAACTGTTTTGCATTGTCGAAGCAGTCCGGGTATATGCTAGCTATTTTATAAATTCGGTTTTGAATGGAGTTAATAGGATTTCGCACGACGCCAAGTGTTGTAATTTGCCACTTTTGGTACTTCAATTGTTCCGTACTATTAATCTTCAATGTATATCTGGCTACAAGCAGTTCCCACTCTCCATATGGTTTAGTTCGGTAGTAAGAGTTGGCAAGCTAAGCAATGGGGTTCATAATATTTAAAATTCCTTTATAAGGTACATATACCGACGCGTCCAAACCATACCATGCTAAGTCACCTTAGATTTAGTCAGGCTTAGCATAGTATGGTTTGGAGGCGTCGATATGATCCATTAAAGTATTTGTCTAAAATTTTTAAGACTTACTTATTTCTGAAAACTCTACTTTTTGTTAGTCATGCTGTTGCTAGCCAATCCAATCTCCAATCGAGATTATCAGATGGCAAAATGAGTCAACGCGTTAATTTTATATAACCTGCTTTTTTCTATTTTAGTACAACTGTTCAATCTATTGTGACAAATTTACCTATTGTTGCGACAATGGAGTGAGGGGCATACTTAAGTTCTTATGTCTTTAACCCTCTAACCGTTTTTAGTAATGATTTAAAGTCAATCGCAATCTAGGTTTTGGTTAATTAGGTAATTCGGTGCAATATTTAAAACTAAACTTCAATTTACCTGTGAACATACGTACATATGCTAGGTGAAAACACAGGTATACGTAGGTAAAAAATGAAGGTATTTATCAGACGCTAAGGTAATTTAGATATCAAAAATACTCCCATTAAAGTACTAAATAAGGTATTAAGTGAATGGATAAATACGTATATACTCAACACTAAAAGATTAAGGAAAAGCTAAAACTAAAGCAATTTACAACTTAACTCACCTCACTCCAACTCAACTCACCTCAATTCAACTCACATCAACTCAACTCTGTAAGTCACTCACTTCAACTCACCTTACCTCAACTAGCCGCGGGAAGTAGTCCAAAAGACCGATAATAGTCCAGAGATCCCGAGGTAGTCCCAAAAATCTCTAAAATCGAGAATTGGCTTAAGAGATCTAAAATAGTCCTGAAATCTTTGTTTTTATTCTGAGAAAATAGCAAATATTTAGAATTTAGTCAAGTTAAAAGTATCAAGTACTTTCGTATACAATACTAAGTGAAGTTCCGAAGTTCAACCTTGTGTTTCAGCACTAAAAATATACGATTAATATTTATTTGTTCTAAGTGTTCACTTACCGTAATTTTGACATATGGTAGCAGTGAGGTTAAGAGAATTTCTCTTCTTATTGGTCTTATAGTTAAACTCAGGAAAGGCTCTATCATTTTCCTTAATTTTAAATCGTATATGTATACATATATGTAAGTATATTGTTATGAGATCCCTCGTAACTCTATTTTAGAATTTATTCTAACAAGCTTTTATTATTTTTCATTTGTGTTAATCAAATCTTGCAATAAATTTTTAACCAAATTCCCGATTAACAGAGACTTGAAACTTTAAACTTAGCTCAGAACCTGTTGACAATGCAACATGAAAGATGAATTTATCCGCTAGGTGGCGTGGAGTGTCAAATATTTGAAGAAACCGATATGGTCAATCTTACTACATGAAAAGGAATAACCACGCAAAAAAGTCCAACCACGCTGGAGTCGGGATACTTAGAAGGCCTGTATTTATGGTCCGATTTATTTTATATTTAGAACGTGTATTAATTAAATGGCAAGAAAAAATTCCAAAAAAAAAATGAACCGTTAGGTGGCGCGAGTGGCGATTTTTTATTAATCACTAATAAAAGCTTATCTTAAAAAAAAATTGTCTTTAAATTACTTGTTTATTCTTGGTTTTCCGTGAAGTGAAAATAGTTATAGTATTTATTGTATGGAAAAGCTTGTAAGTACTTACGAAAAAATAGACATAAATGCATTTCAGTTATTTGAATAAATTTATTAGAATTCATCATTGTCAGTTTCATACCTATTTTATATTAATTAGATACTAGACTTATAAAAGCCGGGTGCACCAATTGACGTGAGCGGTATTTCAAACTAACTTCAAAAATGATTTTTAGAAAGTATTCATCGCTTATATTTCGAACCCTCGAACTGCAGTTAAAGTACAGACTTTTATTTGATTGAGGTTCTGGTATGGGCAGTTAGTGAATTAATTAGATTGTCACTTCAATTAGCCCACCCAGCCACCAGTAGTTAACGGTTATATAGTGTATGTATAAGTATATACAGTATATTAAACATTTATTGCGAATCACTATTCGACGAACAATGGAAATGTACTTTCGGTACAAATGTACTGCAAATAAATGTCTTGCATTTAATGCTATGAAATAACATAAAAAATTAAGTGTATATATTATATAAGTATGTACATCTAAATGCCATCAGTTATAATTATTATCTATTTTATTTTCTAGTAGTTTTAGAAATATATTTTCACTCATTTTTTATATAAAACATTATTTACATTATGCGTTCATAAATAAAAATTAAACGTTGGAAGTCGCTAAACTTAGTTGAGTATCCTTTTCCTGTCAACTAGGAAATATTGAAACAAAGGGTATGTAATAGTGCAAAAGGAATTCAACAAAGATGAGAAGGCTTTGAGGGCTTTTGAGAAAACTATTATACCCAACTTCTATAGCCCCGTTCACGTGGGCGAAAAGTACCGAAAACGATAGAACGCCGAACTCTACTGAAAAGAGAAACTTTGAAAATTTCCAACAGAAAAATTATTATTTTTAACACTTTTGAAACTACATTAGATTGAACAATTGTAAGAAATTTAATTAAGTAAAAGTAAGCAAATGATCGTTTGGCGCCAAATGAAGACAGTTTCAGTTTGCAACAAATTCGATGTTTTTTTCGCGGCGTAAGAGCTTTTTAAATGTTGCAGCCAAGATACGCACCCGCCTCTGTGCAGAAAAAAATGTGCGCCCAAATATGCAAGGAAAGCTTAACGTCGAAAAGCTGCAATCACAACAGACAGCCAGCGCTTTCGCTACTCGACTCACACCTGCTCTCAGAGACCACTCTTCAACAAACCGACATATGCGAGCAGTGGAACCACATTTCCCGCTCATTAAGTACCGCCGCCGAAGAAGTAGTCGGATTTCAGCGAGCCCGAAATAATAACTGGTACGATGAGGAGTGTAAGAAAGCTGCAGAGAAAAAAGATGCCACCTACAGGGCCACGCTGCGATCGGGCGCAACGCGCGCTATGTGGGACCGCTATAGGGATCTGAAGAGGGAAGCGAGACGTATTTGCCGCAACAAGAAGAGAGAGGCCGAAATACGTGAGTGCGAAGAGCTTGAAGTGCTGGCTGACAGGAGGAATGCCCGAAAATTTTACCAGAGAGTTAGGCGACTTACGGAAGGTTTAAAGACCGGGGCGCACTCCTGTAAGAACAATAATGGCGACCTAGTAACTGATGTCCAGAGCGTACTTAAATTATGGAGGGAACACTTTTCCGCCCTACTAAATGGTAGCAACACGGAAAGTTGTGGAGAAGAAGAACCGGAGACCGCTGTCGATGATGATGGAGTCGACGTTCCACCGCCTGACTATGACGAGGTACGTATAGCAATAACGCGGCTGAAAAACAACAAAGCCGCTGGAGCTGACAGCCTGCCAGCTGAGCTATTCAAGTACGGCGGCGAGGAGTTGATAAGGTGCATGCATCAACTCTTGTGCAGAATATGGTCAGATGAACGCATGCCCGACGGCTGGAATTTAAGTGTAAAAGACTGAAGCCCACCGTCAGTGAACTGATTGGGCCTTATCGGTGTATTTTAGACCTGGCAAATCTAACATACGCCAAATCTTGGAAAAGACCCGCGAAAAAAGGTTCGACACTCACCACCTATANATGACAACATCCGATGAGGCGGCTCTTGGGGTCAATTCAGGAGTAAAGTCCCCTCTCGACGTACGAAAACCACGCTCTATAGTAGGCGAGTACCCCAGACGATGGAACGATGAGCTGTATGAGCTTTATAACGACATCGACATAGTGCAGCGAATTAAAATACAGCGGCTCCGCTGGCATGGTCATGTCGTTCGGATGGACACNTCTTTAATCTGATGTTGGAGAAGATAATAAGAGCTGCAGAACTGAACCGCCTTTTCCATGTTGGAT
>NW_016166461.1:0-19791 GCF_001687245.7 Rhagoletis zephyria | reverse complement strand
AGAATCACTCTTGCCAACAAGTGCTACTTTGGACTGAGTAGGCAATTCAGGAGTAAAGTCCTCTCTCGACGTACGAAAACCACGCTCTATAAGTCACTCATCATGCCCGTGCTGGTATATGGCGCAGAAGCATGGACAATGACAACATCCGATGAGGCGGCTCTTGGGGTGTTTGAGAGAAAGATTTTGCGGAAGATTTACGGTCCTTTACGCGTTGGCGACGGCGAGTACCGCAGACGATGGAACGATGAGCTGTATGAGCTTTATAACGATATCGACATAGTGCAGCGAATTAAAATACAGCGGCTGCGCTGGCATGGTCAGGTCGTTCGGATGGCCACCTGCGCTCCAGCTCTGAAAGTATTCAACTCGGAACCCGCTGGTGGTAGCAGAGGAAGAGGGAGGCCCCCACTGCGATAGAAAGATCAGGTGGAGAAGGACTTGGCTTCACTTGGCGTTTCCAATTGGCGTCAGTTGGCACAGACGAGAAACGACTGGCGTGCTTTGCTGAACTCGGGCATAATCGCTTAGGCGGTTACAGCGCCAAAAAAGAAGAAGAAGAAGAAGAGCTTTTTAACGGCATGTCCCTAGTTGAGTTTATAAAAATACAACGATAAGGCTGGATACGCATGGATGACCCGACTCCAGTGAAAACATCCTTCGACTCAGCACCCTGTACAACTGGCGCAACCTCGCACAGTAGAGAGGCAATTGGGGAAGTTTTTTCATCTTGGCCCAATGCGAAAAATGGTTCTAGAGCGATAATAAGAACAAGAAGTTCTTAAAACACTTATTAAACTTAAGTGACGAGGTTTTTTAATGACAGTTGGAATTAGTTTTTTTCTGTCAAGATTTTCTGCTGGCAGTAAGATAAAAAAGTAAAGTCGGTTCGCCACATTTCTTNGCCATAATCGCTTAGGCGGTTACAGCGCCAAAAAAGAAGAAGAAGAAGAGCTTTTTAATGGCATGTCCCTAGTTGAGTTTATAAAAATACAACGATAAGGCTGGATACGCATGGATGACCCGACTCCAGTGAAAACATCCTTCGATTCAGCATCCTGTACAACTGGCGAGGCAATTGGGGAAGTTTTTTCATCTTGGCCCAATGCGAAAAATGGTTCTAGAGCAAAATAAGAACAAGAAGTTCTTAAAACACTTATTAAACTTAAGTAACGAGGTTTTTTAATGACAGTTGGAATTAGTTTTTTTCTGTCAAGATTTTCTGCTGGCAGTAAGATAAAAAAGTAAAGTCGGTTTGCCACATATCTCCTTAGGGTAAGGCAGGGTTGGCAGAAAAACTAACTTCGACCACTTCAATCTTCATAGTCTTCGACAGTAATTATGTAGGTGTGCTCGTCAATTACTATTATATGGAGTAAAGTTCCTAGCACTGTCAGCAAAATGAAAAAATATTAAAAGTCAACGCGATTTTATAGCGTTTAAAATTTGGTCCTTAACCTAATAAAATTAAATGATGTAAAAAACTGCATACCTAAAATTTTTCCAAAAAATTTTAATAAATAGATTAAAATTTTTTGGTTGTAATTGTTCAAGTTTGTTGAATTTTTATAATTTTTGTACGAAGTGTGAAATGTAGATTTATGTGGTTCTGGTTATGTAATGGGCCAGACTTCTATAAAAAAATTATAAACATTAAATAGACAAAAGAGACATAACTAAAACTGGGCAAAATGTAACTTAACTTAACCAGCTGACCACAAGGATGTATAGATAATGGAAGAGTCCGCACATCCCCCTCCTCCCTTGCGTCCACCTCAACAAAAAAATAAAGTTTATCGGCCCTGTAAACCTNATGGTTCTAGAGCGATAATAAGAACAAGAAGTTCTTAAAACACTTATTAAACTTAAGTGACGAGGTTTTTTAATGACAGTTGGAATTAGTTTTTTTCTGTCAAGATTTTCTGCTGGCAGTAAGATAAAAAAGTAAAGTCGGTTCGCCACATTTCTTCTTAGGGTAAGGCAGGGTTGGCAGAAAAACTAACTTCGACCACTTCAATCTTCATAGTCTTCGACAGTAATTATGTAGGTGTGCTCGTCAATTACTATTATATGGAGTAAAGTTCTTAGCACTGTCAGCAAAATGAAAAAAATATTAAAAGTCAACGCGATTTCATAGCGTCTAAAATTTGGTCTTTAACCTAATAAAATTAAATGATGTACAAAACTGCATACCTAAAATTTTTCCAAAAAGTTTTAATAAATAGATTAAAATTTTTTGGTTGTAATTGTTCAAGTTTGTTGAATTGCATTTACAGCTTTAATTTGTTATTTTTTGGTATAATCTAGATTTTTAAATATGTCTTATCCACACGTTTGTTAGTTTTACAAACAAAATAATTTTCGCACTGTGGTCCACTTTCCCATGGAACCTCCCTTATACAAAGTGCTCACGCAAAATGACTATTTCATGAATTACACAGATATCNACCTCAACTTATGTAATTAAATATAACAACTTTTAGCTTTTTTTGTCACGGGTAGGACGAGACCAATACTGCTTAATAATAACTCATAATATAGATAAAGCAGTCACATAATTTAATATATAACACAATTTTATTAAAAGCAAATGAGCAGATGAGATGAAAATATATAGTAGATTTTTTTTATCAAACACTTGAATTATGAATCGCATATTATTTGACAGTGCATTCAACACAACCTACTTTAAACTCAGTCCAAAAATTTACTTAGAACTTGATTTCAAAACGTAAAAAATGGTAATAAAAATGCTTTTAGAGCTTTAATTTGTTATGTTTTGGTATAATCTAGATTTTTACATATGTCTTATCCACACGTTTGTTAGTTTTATAAAGAAAATAATTTTCGCACTGAGGTCCACTTTCCCGTGGAACCTCCCTTATATAAAGTGCTCACGCAAAATGACTATTTCATGAATTACACAGATATTTGATACCCATTTTGTGCCCATAATTTAAAAAATTAAAAAAATCACCAAGGGGTTTTGAGGTCGCTGAATCTGAAATCAAAATAACAAAAAAAAACAAAATGGCCGATCCAATATGGCGCCTAAAAGTAAAAGAAATATGTTTAATTTGAAAAAAAAACATTTATTAAATTGGGAATTTTAAAGATATGATTATTAAACAAAATCAGTGCAGTGTAGAATAACAATATGGGTATCATATGGAGAGAAAATTCTGTAGAATTTAGAACCAATAACGATTTTTGCTTAACAAGGACAAATAGGTATGTATTGAAAATGCGCTTTTAATAAATTTTGTCTTTTTAAGTTAATAAAGTTTGCAGGACGAAATTCGATGAAGAGGTCGTGCGTATATAAGTCCTCAAACAACAATAAAAAAAATATAGCAAATTTTCAAGGGTATTTAAGGACAAAATTTGTTAAGGACATTTTCCATACCCACTTGTCCTAATGCACAAAAAAATTTATTCTATTAAAATTCTACAGAATCTTTCCTTTAATTTGACAGCCTTATTGTTATCCTAAATTACACTGAATTTTTTAAATAAATTTTTGAAGTAATCATATTTTTTAAATTTCAAAGTACGCACGTGTATTAGGATTTTAAGTTTGTATTATTTATACTAGAATTCTGTTTGCGTGCATTTTACATGAAATTGAATGAACAAAAATTAATTTAAAAAAATCACCTTCCGAAAAACTTTTTTCAATATTGTATGGTACAAAATGGCATCTTAAACAAAATGTCGGGCACGGTCGGATTCAATACTAAGTATTATAGTTTAAAATATAACTATCATGAAATAGACATAGATTTTTATTCGTAAAAATGGAAAATGACTTTTGACTTTCTCTTTAAAATGGTTTTATTTACTTCAACATTTCATTAAATACTTATATCANAAAAAATTTATTCTATTAAAATTCTACAGAATCTTTCCTTTAATTTGACAGCCTTATTGTTATCCTAAATTGCACTGAATTTTTTAAATAAATTTTTGAAGTAATCATATTTTTTAAATTTCAAAGTACGCACGTGTATTAGGATTTTAAGTTTGTATTATACTAGAATTCTGTTTGCGTGCATTTTACATGAAATTGAATGAACAAAAATTAATTTAAAAAAATCTTTTTTCAATATTGTATGGTACAAAATGGCATCTTAAACAAAATGTCGGGCACGGTCGAATTCAATACTAAGTATTATAGTTTAAAATATAACTATCATGAAATGGACATAGATTTTTATTCGTAAAAATGGAAAATGACTTTTGACTTTTTCTTTAAAGTGGTTTTATTAACTTCAATATTTCATTAAATACTTATGTCGTTTGAACATTTTTTTAGAAATCTTTAAAATCATACCTTATATAGAACTCACCTGTAGAACAAAAACGCATTAAAATCGATCGGCCCTATGGATTTTGGCGTCCTTTGAAACTTTAGCATTACATTTTTACTTTTCGGAGCGATGCGTCAACTAACACTTTCACTAGGCATGGGTAACACTGCGCTGCGCGGCGCAATTGCGTTAACACCGTAGCCGGAATTGCCCCGCCAACACCAGTATATGGAAAGCCCCAGCGCCATTAACACCAAGCAACATATGAGGCACACACACAATTCGCCTTAACTCTGTGAAAATTTACACGTACTTTGTTTGTGCATTTGCTGAGTGCTGAGAACGCAAATTTAAAGCTTTTACTCAAGAATGATAGAATATCGTGGCATTTACTACATTCCTAGCAATTAAATTCAGTTGGCGGTACAAACGTTGCTCAGCGCCGAAAATTATTGAAATAATAGACATGACACCGCTGTATGGTGTACTGCACTGTATGACGATGGGTACTGTGGTGAAACTCAGATGGCGCCGTGTTCAATTCAGTACACTGCGCTATTGCGCTGTGTTAGTGCGCTGACACCACAGGTGGCGCTGGCGTTATTGAGCTAGCGCCAAAACAATTGAGCAAGCGCAATTACCCATGGCTGACTTTCACACTAATCATACAAACAAGTGGAAAAGGTCAATCCAAGAGAATAAGCCCCCAAAATCGATACTCTAATTTTTGGATTTATGGGCACGAATTGGTTACCAAATATCACTGTAGGTTATAAATAAATAAATGAAAGTATATATTTTTGTGAGTTTCTATGCTTTGGGTCCTTTGGGGTCTGGGATTTTCTTGAATATTTACCTTATTTTTTACCCTCAAGAAATATGGTGCACAGATCCATAATTTACAACCCAAAATTAAATTTACGTGTCTCGGTGTTTTTTTTTGTGCCATTTTATAAATTTTGTATACATATATTACATGTTTGTTTATACATAACGAGTATTACATCTTATTTAAAATATTTAAATTTCTTATTACATACGTGTTAAGTATAACTTTTAGTTTATCTAATCAAGTATTCGCTTTACACACTAACCATCCGGTTAAATTTATTCACTGGCATCCCAGTCTGTATATGACTTCTCATTACTTTGCTTATGCATAACTAACTTAGGTAAGTATGTACATACACACACCTGTTCGTATGTATTTTACATGCATATGTATATAAAAATGTACGCGTATACTTTGTAATTAGCCGCGCCAAGTTTTATAAATTTCCCCACTTGAAATGTGCAGTGTTCTTGGGGATGGGCATTTGCCCATACAGTCAGCATTACAACCGAGCGAGTCACAGGCAAATCGCGCACAACTGCAATCACCTCCGCTGCCGTTTGTTCAACAGTTATGTATGTTGATGTAACCGCTCAACCGTCCTCACTCCAACATCACTAGGTTGTAACCGCGCTCGCCCTATTGCTGATTAACTAGTTTATCACCGCGCAGTCGACCATGCTTTGAGAGCAACATCACAGTACAAAACAGTTTGTTGAGTCAGCAATGGCTGCTGACGCTGGTGGAACTGTTGGTGGTGATGCTGTTGAGTAACATCCTCGGCTGCATCATCTTGTATTCGGTGTTCGCTTGAGAGCGCAAGTTTACTGTCAACAGTGGTGTCATTGGTGCAGTGCAACAAGGCCTATGGCAAGCAATGTGGCAACTCTATGACCGAACGTTTGATATGGCTGCTGCACTTGCTGCTGTGGCTGTTGCTGTGGTTGTCGCTGTAACTGCGGCTGTGGTTGCGTGCTGCTGGGTGGGGTGTGTTTTACAATTGCTTTGGCTGTTGCAAGCTGCCATCCTATGGAGGCTGTTTTTACTTTGCTCGTAAATCTTATGTTCGCTACGTTGCCTGTATTGTTGCAACAAAATGTTAATATTTGTAATAAAACGAATGCACCGACTACCGCGCTGATTAGTTTGGTTGGCTGGGCGGCAGCGCTATGTCGCGATGTGGGTGCAGAATTCGTTTGCATCGCTTCTGGTCGCTCACCTGTAAATCCAAAGATAAAACAAGAATTAGTCTGTTGCGATGCGAAAACAATGCGCAAGTATTAATGCAATGAAGAAAGTCAATAGTGGTTGCTATTTATTTTCTTTGATACTTATCTACGATTAGCTAAGTTGTCTGATTGGTTAAGCTATAATACCATTTGAAGTGCACCCACCTAAATCTCATTCCAAGCATACGTTTTCAAAAAAGGAAACAACTGCACAAATTTACGAAAAATGTGCCTCGGATGAGACCCCCTTCTATTGGTGACGACCGCTGAAAACGTATAAAGGACTACGGTTTGAGGGTATGCACGTGGAAAAATCCGAATCCTTAATGGGGAAGGTGCGTCTGCCCGGCTAGTTGATGTTCTGAGGACGAGAAAGGCTGACATCACCGCCATCGAAGATATGCGATGGACGGGGCGTGGAGCCTTGCTACGTCTACTACAGCTGTCACGTCAAGGAGCCTTAATTTAGTGTTGGATTTGTGGTAGAAGAGACTTCGTCGCTGAATACTGTTGTTCACATCGTCTGCGAACATCTAGCCGCAATCCAAAATCGAAACAGGATTCTTCAATATCTCGCTCATCTGCGTCCATGTACCGACGGAAGAGAAGTACGAGGAGTCCAAGGATCTCTTCTATGAGCGTACATTCGATCGTTTCCCCGTCATGATATCAAAATCGTGCTTGGCGATTTTCTATGCCATCTTTTTTCAAGGGAGGGATCTTTGGCGCGACGAAACGACCAATAACGGCTTAAGGCTTAATGACTTCACCGGGGCCCGTAAGATGGTAGTATGCAGTATTAGATTCCAGCATAAAAAAGTCCATCAAGCTACATGGCTATCTCCAGATCGAAAACCGAGAAACGAAATCGATCATATGGTGGTAGAAGAAAGGCACGCTTACCGTGTTTTAGACGTGTGTATACTCCGAGGTCAACCATGGACTCTGGTTACTATCTTGTTGCAGCCAAGATGCGCCCAACAACGCAAGGAAATCTCAACGTCTAACATCTGAAATCACAACAGAAGGCCAACTTATTCTCCACTCGAGCGCACAAATGCAATATGCGCGAGCAGTGGAACCGCTAATCAATTGCCGACGCCGAAGAAGTAATGGATGCTAGCGACCCCGAGACAATCACTGGTCTTTGTGATCATTATAGGGAACTGAAGAGGGAAACGAGACGTATTTGCCGCAAGAACAGACAGAATAAACATCCGAAAATTTATCATAGAATTAGGCGACTTACGTAAGCTTTCAAACCTACGCTGAACTCCTGCAAGAACAGCCATGCCCAGGCGACAGCTGGGCCACAAAAGCAGCTGCTTCCTTGATCATCGTCGGCGCAGGACGCAAGCTACATCCTACCTTGATGGCAGCCGGCATCGCGAAGGACTGGGAAAGGTATGGGTGCTGCTGTATTATCTCTTTTTGTGTTAGATCATTTGGGCTCCTTCAGTGCCGTCAACAAAATTTTATTGCCATTTCTAATGGCAGAACTTATATCACTGTAGGGATCCGAGGCTATTTTAAAGCTGTTAATCATTCTGGATCGTTGGTAAGCTTACTCAGAAGAGACATTTCGGTAACCCAAAAGAAAGGAAGGGGAAAGAACGGAGTATGGCAGAGTTATATGGCGCAGCAAGTCCTCGGTTACTTCTGGAGCCGAACAGTTATCCGGGAGGCTCCATAAGAATAGGAAAGCCCCTGACTGAAATCCATCCAATGGGCGCAGAAAAACGTATGATACCCTGTTTTAGCGGGAAAGTAGATGGATACAAGCTGTGTCGATCTAGAAAGATACGACTACGCACTACGATCTTGTTTTGGGAGTAGCTTAGGGACGGACACATGGTAAGACTAGCTTCTGTATATTGACCTCTTCATTCTAAAGATTTTGCTATATATCGCCATTTAAATAATATACAGAATTATTTAAAAACTTAATTTTTGTGGGAAAATGCAATCAAAGTTTAATCAATTCATACACAATTGGTATACCAAAAGATACATATCTTAGCCATTTTTGGGAGGTTTAGTTTTCTGTTAGGCTGACATATTCTCCTTATCAAGCTTATTAATTGTATGATGAAATCTCCAAAAACCTGAATTTTGAGTTACATCTCTATATTATTAAACGTGCGATATGTAGATTTGGGTAATTTGTTTGGCGACTATTTCTTTTCACTCGCACCTCGAAATTTTTTGGGGAATACCTAAAAAATCCCTGAAAATTTTAGTCCTTAATATTAATTTAAAGTGCTCAAAAAAGGATTTCCCGTTTAAAATATACGTAAACTTGAATTTCTTTTTCATGGATTATTGAGCTAAATTGAAGAAATTTTTTATTGCCACAGGGTTACGCCGCAATGAACACTTTTGTAGAGCATTCAATTCTGAAGAAACCCCATCATTGTACGTGATTATACCATAAAATAAGTTTACGCGTATTTCAAATCTTTGCAGGCTTTGGTCGAGCGCTTAATGTAATATTTATATAAAAATTTTCATGGAATTTTTCTTAGGTGTTTCTCACAAAATTTTGAGGTGGGAGTGAATAAAAATAGTCGCAACAAAAAAGTGTTCTAATGTAGATGTTTCTCGAGTCCGTTAATTTGTTACAAACAAACATTTTGTGAAATAAGGTAAAACATCCCTATCTACAAGTGCGATCCTGTATAATATTTACGCATCAACTCTTACTTAACGTTACTTTAAGAACTAGTTTAATACTCGTTAATTAGCGTTACTTCATAAACTAGCTTATTGCATTAGCCAGCAGAGGACTCGGATTACGATACTGTAACACAATTTGGAGTCCTAATGCACTCACCTTGTAGCACGTGAACGCGTATACTCGCTATCTCCGTGTTCGATGGGTAGCAGGAATATTTGCCAGAATCAAGTAGATCAGCATCGCTGATGAGTAATATTGATTTGGTTTCTTCGGATTTAATCATTTTGAATTTCAAACGACCACCCGAAGTTTCCTCTGAAAGTACCTGTGGATGAGAAAGCAGAACAAGTAATTTTTAGCGAAAAAAAACCGACTTTTACTCTCATATAAAAAAAAAATATATATATATATCTCATGATCCAGTGATCGGATCTTAACCAGATTAGTACGGGACGGCCTCTGAGACACTTTTCCGATGCAAAAATTATCGAAATCGGTTGACGTGGTCCAAAGTTGTGCGGTAACATACTTAAAAATAAAAATAAAAAAATGAAAATTAAAAAAATATTCCGATGAACTGATAACCTCCTCCTTTTTGGGAAGTCGTTTAAAAAGGTATTAAATATTGGTAAGTCGAAAAAGTGTCAGCAAATTTTTCTAATAGATGGCGCTATATTCAGATAATAATGCATGAGTAAAAAAATACAACCCGATAAAAGCTAGAAACCAAAAGTTCATTTGAGAAAAATTCCATTCCGCGGCGAATTTTTCAACTACCAAATATTGCTTGAAATAAGATTTATGGCAATAATGTGCATTTCCATTTTAAGCGATTGAGTTAAATCTTTCTGCGACTTTCTCTGTCGCACTCCTTCTGCTGATATCCTTGGCACAGCTAGACCACTGGGTGTATTTTAAACTAAAACCACAGTCCATAATTATTGAAATATAAAATAGGTTTTTCGGCGGTAGACACAGGCGTTTTTTGGGGGGAAATGCGTGGCTAATATCTATATGTTAATACGCTAACGAAATCCCATACAAATCTATTCCTCCCCACTGCTCCTATGTTTCTCAACCAATTTGAATGATTCTTCTTTTGTTCGAAAGGTATTATTTTCCGGTAGGTGCCTGATTTGGTTGCACCATCTATTAATTTTTAAATTATTTAACAGAATGTATATTACTCCACCAAACAATATATGTAAGTGAGCTAGACGATTAACAGGTGCTGATGGACCTAAATCACTTCCCAGGCAAAATGAAAAAGTGTGTGAAAAAAGTGAAGTGGCCGAATTCCGACAACGGGAAGATACTAGTATTAATCAAATCGACTTGGGATAAATTACTTCTATTCATAAGGGTCAAACGCGCTCTGAATTTTGATCAAATTGGACTGTAAATGCAGTTTTTAGAAATATCTCTACTCCTGCGACACATATCGGAATATTTTTTTAGAAATAAGTCTCCATTCACAAGGGGGATATATGCCCTGACTATAAATCAAATCGGACGGTAAATACGGTTTTTAGAGATTTATCCACTGCACCGCCAGCTACCGGACTTTTAATATACTAGTCATTGATATTACAAAAGAAAGTTGAAAAAAAGGTAAATTTTTCATGAATATATGCCAGCTGTACAATTGTATCAAGATAAGATAAAGATATCCACGAGGGTGTAGATGTACCTTAGCCACTCCTACTGACATGTGAGTGATGCAAACACATATAAAATTCTATTACTTGATTCTTAAATGTAGACAAGAAGCAAGTTTTAGCTTTCTAGATGCATCAATAATATTAAAAAATTGTTTACAAAATCCGAATTGGTGCAGCTGTGTCAATGATACCGCACAAGGGTTAATTTGTCTTTAGCTGTTTCGCTTTTTATGCTTCTATACAACTTTATGCAGCTTATGCGTGCTTCAATTTCATTTATTTATTTAAGTACTTTTTTATAATCGTTTATAGATTATGGCTTTGTGTGCTCAATTGTGCAATTGTGCGAAACCCGCTTTTCACCTATACATACATTCATCCTTATAGTTCCCCTCGTAAAAGTATAATCAATAGCCTGTGGCAGGACAAAAACCTTCTGAATCAACACTACTTTCACCACGTTCGCGGTTTTGCTGCATTTATCGCTGCTGATATCCTCAAGCTGCTACTTTACGTTCACAGCTTACCCATTAATGCGCGAGCTTTTTTTATTAAAATATTTTTGCTTGTTTTAATTTTTCATTTACTCATTTTTTATAATCGCTTATTTCTTTTGTTATTTTTCAATTCCCGCCTTTCACTCGGCCAAGTCTACAAATGCGATATGATCAGCTTGTAAAGCAGATTTCCTTGATTCAATCGTCTTCGCCTTCTTCTCCCTCTATACATATGTATGTATGTATGTATGACCTTCTTTCGTTGCATGGCTTCAGGTTTTTCATTGCATGTGGCAGTTGCAAGTGGCATGCTCGTTAAATCTGAGCAGCACTGCAAGCGTTCAACATTCATGCCATGAGCATGAAGGCGTTGCTACTTATCAATTGCCACGCTGCCAGTAATACAATTTTCAACGCGATTCACCGCCAACACTACGGCAACGATTTCGCTTTAAACTATTTGAAAACGGAAGAGGCCATTAGTATGTGTGCATGTACATATGCATACATACTACGTATAATATTTTGTAAGTAAATGCACATCCTTTGCGACAGACTTGTATTTATAACACTTCAGCACTGCAAAGCAAGTGCATACATACATTGTATGTTCTTTTACTCTTGGGCGGTAATAAATGAACTGTGTGGGTGTATGTGTTGGTGACATATGAGAAAAATCGCTGCGATAAAAGTTTTTAAAACTGGTTACTTGCTTGTTTTCACGCAGTTCTACAGGCGCTACAAAGCAGTGCCTGGTTTGCTGATTTGGCTGGCTGTTGGCATTGCGGTACTCGAACTCGATAATTTATTGATGAAATTTTTTTGGTAGCGTGCCAACATGAAAACTTGATTCTGGCATGTACGAGTAGGTACACAATTTTCGCCAAATATTTTTTCTCGATAATGAAACTTCTTCAACTAAAATGCCTTAAGTTAATACTTATGTATTCTTACTTCTTAAAGTTTGAACAGGAAAAAGATGGGGAACTACTATTTGTGGTTTGTATTGAGTTGGGTAACAGCGCAATGAGCTTAATGGTACACCACAATGCTTATAGCAATTCTTGTTTTCGGTTTATGGCCTCCGGGTGACTTAGGTATATACATGCGTTATGAAACTCATGTAGCAAATAATATAGAGCTTTACATCATGGTACAAAAGGCGGACTCCTTTCCTGGAGCTTATTATTAAGAATACATAAAAAATAAATAAGACTATAAATGGACGCGAATACTCAAACCCCATAAATATTCAACGCAGTACTTATTTGTGTAACGGAAAAAGAGCAAGGCCTCCTCTGTGATGGCAGGAACAGTTGGAAAAGGACGTGACTTCCAGTTAGTTGGAACAGGAGAGAAACGGCTGGCGTGCTTTATTTGAATCGCTTAGGCAAAGAATACAGCGTTTCAGTATACGCCGTCAAATTGAAATCCCAAAGTTGGTTTTTGCCGCTACTATCGAAAATTCTCAAATCGCTCTCTGTGTGGCCCCATCATATTTTTTTACCGTAAGTGGTTAGAGCGTCACACAAGAAGAAGAGGAAGAAGAAGGAAATACTTAAACACCTCGACATCTGTCTGTCACTGCTGGATGTATAAAAGCAACTGATACCAAAAAAACAGGGGACAGACTTGCCAGACAAAGAAAAAGTGCCTCTAGTACCAAGTATTTTCCCCGCATGCACTCCAATTTTATTTGCGTATGTCTGAGTAAAGTAATGTCGTAAGGACTCCATCATATAACCTACGTATGGTTATTCTGCATTTGGAAGTGGAAGTAGATAGAAGTTTTTGTTAACAGAAGCATACCCAGGGAAATGGGTTCACATGGATACGTCTAATTCGTATTCTGCTGTCCTTTAGATCGCGCTACCTCGGATCAGACGCCGATCGCTGTTGCTCTGCTTCGACGCCACAGGCAATGTGTACAGAGCCCGGCGCAAACCCGTCAGTATGCGCCTCCAGATGGACGGCGATATGTGTCAGTGATCGATAAGGGGTCTTCCTTAGTCATCTAGTTGGAAGTTTCCCAAATCAACAATGCCAACTTGGAGAGATTAGTCGAAGGCTTATATCTCTTAGTTACACTCGTGAGGCATCCAAAGTTTGCTGCCTCTTCCACGCTAGTTCTTTCGACGAGAGCGCTTTTTGACCGGCCGGTGTACCCTTTGCAGTGCATCTGACTAGCGAAGAAATTGCTTTTTCCCATTACAGAATCGACATCGTTGGGCCGCGATATATGGTACATTATTCTTATGAGCATTGAAAAAGAGCGGAAGAGATTACACAGAAGCTGGCTTGGAAATTGACCGACCGTTTGTGCTTAAAATGTCAAAAGTACTCTTGTGGTTTAATTTACAGTCTGTGTTGTTAATCGAACATGGTATTGATGAGGCGTTGGCTGATGTACCATCAGTACTATAATCGCATCAGTTTGGATATGGATTATCCACCTCCTTTGTTGGTTTCTTTTTGCAGAACCTAAGGAGTGATTTGAGTAAAATTTTTAACCGGGCCCTCAAAAAAAAAACTGCTAAGGTATGTATTTGGTTTCACTGAGTAGATAACGCACTATGTTAGGCATACATGATAACACCAAACGGTGGAAAAATTTTAGTGCTTCTACCCCACCTTTGCAAGGATTGATATGAGGCTTTTGAACATTAAACAATCTATGCCGATTTATTCGTAAATAGTGAGTGATTGAAGGGAAAACGAGCACGTTATTTCCGACAAAAGAAAAAAAACCGATGTTCGTAAAGATTAGTAAAAGAACCTTTTTGTTCTGGACCTATAGCGTTTGCCGAAAATAGAGTCACTTCTTGAGAGATGAATAGTCATTCATTATGTGGTATAAATTTCAGTCACGATGTAAATCAATATAAAGTTCGACAGCAGAAAAAAAATGTCCCGTTTACAATATGCCAGTAGCATATCACTCCACGCCAGTGCGACTAGAATAGTGTGGACGACTAATCCATTGGCATGTATTTTCACATGTATATAGGTAAATAGTTTACAAATTAAATACAGTCCGATTCACTAGAATAGGTACACATATTTTCCTTAAGATCCAAGATTATATATGGACTTGTAGGCATATGAGAAGTTTATTTTAAATCTCGTTTTAAAGTATGATTCATAACGAAGAAAAGTGATAGAAATTAAGAAAACCCCTCGATTAGTTTGGATTTTACTTTACTTAAAAGAATGCTTATTATTTTGATTCACTTGAATATGTATAAGGATGAGTAGCCTCCTTATGTGTATAGTAAAGTTATTATAACTCAACTTTAAACCTTTTTAAGAATTTAAAGGATAATCAGACCTATATCACAGCAAGAATGGGCGAAACCATGGCACTTTCAGCTGCAAAAAATCTATAAATTGAGGGCTTCATGGATCCAGGAATTTGTAGGCGATCTGTTGGAAATAAAACTGAAGGAAATGTTTCTGATTGCTGAAGCCAGCGTATTGTCGAGATAGTGGACCAAAATGAATGGAACTACGGATTACTCCATACACTTGTGCTCAGAAAATGTAAATAAAGGGCATCAATTTTACTATATAGAATACTAAAAAATAATTGTTTTGTCCGGCGAAAAGTTAAATTTTGATGGCTACAACGATTTAATAATAATTGAAATGCTTTTTGAAAGGATTAACTTTGTTTGTTTCCCCCTGCGTGATCAAGAAGAGCGTATTGCGGTCTGACCGCGATTTCGTAGTCCAGAACAGTTAAGATAATATTTCAAGTTTCCAAAATTACGAATAATTCTTGCAAAAAAAGTATTAAGGACATTTTTTTTAGTATTTAACGCATATTTTCGCACCTTATTCTCGAATATGCCAGTAAAGTTACGCAACAATCCGCCCTACAGGAGAAGTAAAAGCGAGCATAAGGAAGCAAAGTCGTAATTTTTTTCAAAGTTTGTCCTTTTCACAGGACCTAAGCTTAATGGAAAATATTTAGAACTTGATGTTTTGCAAAGTTAGCATGTCAGACAATGCATGTGATGATTGGCAGTTGTTCTTTCCGGCGATTCAAGTAGTAAGCAGCGAGATGTCCTTGATTTTTCAAAGCGCCTGTAGAAATGTCTCCGGTAGACATAGGGGTTTTTCTATACATTGGAATTAAGGATGTACCACCAAATGCCAAAAGTATTGTATAAGTAGTAAAATTAAAATGAATGGTATGCTTTTGTTGGTTCAATCTAGTCCTTTGTAGATAGTCGTCATTCCAGTCCAGCGCTGGCCTGGCTCATTGGTGTGGCCTGCTATTGGCATAATGTAAACGGAGCATAACTGCATAACTCCTCGAACAAGAACAAACATATTTTTTTAAGAACAAACATTATTGAATAACATTATCCTGTTTCTTGCTTATCTAAGACACATCTGTATCTACAACGTTTCTGATAAATTTTCTTTAATAAATGGTAAAGACATGTGTGCTTATGCAAGAGTACACATATACCAGCTTACAGTTGTTATTTACCTTATCTTGATGATACCAAAAAATGTGTGTCGGTGGTTCAGGGCTGAATTTTATTACACATGTCAGATTAATTGTACTTCCTCTGTCCACATACAAATCAGGTCCACCCAATATGCTGGCCGTTGGTACTGTTGCATTAGAATGGAGAGAAATTCGCAGGTTTATCGTTCAAAGAAGCAAAGAAAGAAAAGGAAAGCAAAGGAAAGAACAAATTATTACATGAACTTACTATATATGCCTACATAGCTATGTACGTACATACAGTTACTCACAAAATGCAGTATGCGCGTAATTTTTTTAAATGTTCATGATTTAAATGTAATTTATTTTTTTTTTAATTTTTATCTATTAAAATTTGGCTTATATTTTAAGAAACACCAAATCAATTTAAAAGAAGTCTGCAAATTTTCACGCACATTTCAAATTTGTTGTACCTATGTATTTGTTGGGCATGCAGTTTAATAGTGCATTCAATTTTAATGAAATAATGTGCATGTTTTGATACTGTTAAAATTTGCGATGAATGTTGAAAATACTCCGCGTTTACTTCCATATATAAAAAGTGAAAAATTGAAGAGTTTGAAATTTTGCAGAATTCTTTTAAAAAAGTTAGGATTTGAATTGCAAATTGCGATGCCCAAAAAAAGCTAATGCAAATGTAAAGTTGTCATTCATACTTTTTTGGATTTTTATCTAAGGGATGAAAATAATTCTCCCAAAAAATATTCATTACCCAAAAATATTTTTTTCATTTATCATTTTGGTTAAATAAGTTTTTTTATATAATTATATTTTATTCTTATATATTTTATCTCAAATCCCTACAGCTCTTTTTTTCTAAGAAAAATTTAAAAAATTTCATTATGTATGTACATACATACATACATACATTTTAAACCGAAGTAAAATTGGGATTCATATGTTTTTTCAAAACAAATTTATCTTTTCCAAGATAAAGATAATTTCAAAATATCGTTAAAATTTTTTATGTCTGGTAGTTTTTTTTAAATTTTTGTGAATTATTTTTTTTTTCAAGAAATCGTTTTTTTTTAATAAAAATCCATATTTTTCTTAAACTTATTTTTCGTGAAACCCTGAAATTTTTTTCGAAAAATATTGGGGAAATTTTTTTACCAAATTTTAAGTATGTTTGTTTTTAAATGCTTTTCTTAAAACTGTAAGATAAGATTATGAAAACGTAAATAAAGAACCACGCAAATGCACACAATATTCTTATGAGTGTAGGAGTTTTTGGGAAATATGTTTCCCTTGGCCCTGGAGAGCTTAAATTTGACGTTTGACGTTTGTTAAAATAAATAAATAAAAAGTCTTTATTTTGGATTTATATGGTGTTTGTTGAAATGAGTATAAGCCATATTTAAATTAAAAATTAAAACAAAAATTAAACATAAAAAAATCATTGTATACTCAATTTTGTGTGTAACTGTACATAAAAATGTCAAAAAAGATGTTGGTACTAAAACGTTCAAGGGCAGTAAATATTATATCCGGCTGTATGCCTCAGCAGTACACTAAATAAAATTTATGTTTGCACATCTAAAGCTACCAGTATTTATGTAAGTTAGTTAGTAGGTATACCTAAGCCCATACGTGTACTTTATTAAGCCAGATGCATTAACTGGACACACCAAAGCCTCTTGTAGTACGTTAGTGAAATTAGTAGAGCAGTAAAAACAAGCAATGTTAAAGGCATTGGCAAAACAATAACAAGGACACTATGTACATTTCAATTATAGTAAATAAATGTACTACAAATCAGTATATGTGTACATGTGTATGTATGTACGTGCAATTTTGTATTTTTTTGAATGGCATAAAGCGAGCTTATGCACTGCCATTTTAATGAAGATATGTGTCTGCTTCCTTTATAAGTTTAAATAAATGTATACGTACATTATACATAATTATGTACATATTTCTGCATACATAAATATGCTAATAAATGTTTGGTTTAAGAAAAATAATATAGTGTAAGTGATTTTATTGTCTAAATTGAAAAGGAATGTGGATTATAATTCTCAGAAGTTTGTTCATGTATTATGGCTTAATTTAATGCAGCGATTATTATAGATACCTGTACATTATTTGATCGTTTCGAATCGGAAATAAAATCTGAAAATACACAAACATATTCAGTGAAATGCTGCTAAGCATGTTTTTTATCCTAGTCAACATCACCATACTAACTAAGGACTAGTTGGTTGACCTTAATACACTTATCATATATAATTATTATACACTAAGACACCCTTAAAACCATTTCAACCGTTATTTCACATCAATCATCATCATTTTACGACTTTAGAACGCTTACGTCCCTTGTGAATACACTAATAGCCAACTATGGGGTTACTTTATTTGGAAAATAATGCACTGTTGAAAGACAACATAAAGATAGAACAAATTTATTTTCGGTCTAAAAAAAAGTCACTAACGACCGGTTACTCAATGTCTGGTTATTGCTAACTGCAGGCAAAGCACCGTAATCGACGTGAACGACTTCATAACATATAACAAGGGGTGGATAACGTCGATAATGACCTTTAACCTGTGGTTAGTGTTAACAAGACATTGAGTAACCGGCACTAAGTTAAGTTGAGTTAAGATAAATTTCAGGGTTAACCGACACCTCTTCAAAAAATACTTTTGAAACAAAGTTAAACTTAAACCTCTCTTGCTTGACTATTACACCGTGCGATAAAAACCAAAAATTCTTAAAACACACGAAAAAATCAATATATAACTGCGTCTTTAATTTTTCTCTCTGACGTCAGGATTTTTTGCAATTTCTAGGATATGATTGAATAAAAAAATTATTTAAAGGATTTGGTGCATTGTAGAGTAACAATATGGGTATCAATTAAGAGGAAAAATTCGGCACAATTAAAAAAAAAAGAAATAATTTTTTAGTTCACCAGGAGGAATAAGTGTTGAAAATGTCCTTTTAAAATTTTACCCTTGAATATCCTTGGAAATTTCCAATATTTATTTTTGAAAAAATATATCAAGGAGTTATATGAAAACTATCACATCCTCGAATTTCGTCCTTCTACCTTTATTATTTTTAGATAAAAAAAAACTAAACTTCTCTTAAAAAATATTGATATTTACAATAAACATAAATGAAAATACTGGAATCATTACACTGTACAGCACTCGGCTGGGTATTGGACCAGCCCATTTTTTTTTAAGAGATTGAGTCATAGGTAAAAAAGAGATTTCTCCGTTTCTCGAAGTTAGCCTCCGAAATCGAGATATGGGCCTTTGAAGTTCGAAAACGGGCCTTTGGTAAAAAATAATTTTTTATTATTATATGTACATAAATAACTAAAACACTAAAAATATAGACGTAGACCTTATTTTGTGCAAACTTATATTATAGATGTTATGTGGTCGGGTCTTCAAAAAATTAAAAGTATATAAAAATTTGAGAAAAAACACTTAGAAAGAAAAAATAACTTGTTTTATAAAAAAATATTTTCAGCAAAGAACTTACAAACCGATATGGTATCGTTGTAAAGGCGATTAAACCCCCTTTCTTCTAGTTTGAGTATTTGAATACTTCGTATATAAAAATTTCAGAAAAAACACTTAAAATCAAAAAAAATACCTTTTCTTATAAATAAAATATATTATACAAAAAAAGTACAAACCAATTTAAAAAAACTGATATCGTTGTAAAGGATACCAGAAAACTTATACGTTCTGAAACACAAAAATTTCTATTTGTATACACAGAAAAAAAAAATTTATTAAAAGCATTTCTTCCCTCTATATAAACTCCAGCCCCCCTAAATAAAAGGCTGGCTACGCCCTTGTATACGAAACAATTAAAGTACTTAAACCGTACATCAACACGTTAAGTTTGTTCTTTTAGAGCGCATACATGGTTTCATAATAATGATTCCATTATATTCATTTATGTATATTGTAACAATCAATATCTTATTAAGAGAAGTGTAATTTTTTTTTTATCTAAAACTAATAAAGTTAGAAGGACGAAATTCAGTCCTTTACATATTTTTTTTCAAAAATAAATACTGGAAATTTCCAAGGATATTCAAGG
>NW_016166460.1:0-24214 GCF_001687245.7 Rhagoletis zephyria | reverse complement strand
ATGACATAACAATGGAGAATATTAAGTATCTTGGGTACATTAATGAAAATACCAATTTTTCCCTCATTTCAGAAGCTATTTAAATTTTCGCAATACTATGCATTGCCACCATGTTATGGAGATGCTAAACAAAAAGCCTGGATCTTCCACCAGTTCAAATTCCCACACATTGGGACGGCAACAGCGTTAACAAAAACCCTAAAAGAAGATCAGCTCCTCAACTATATTGCCTAGATAATAGCCCACCAGCCACAACGATCGAGAACATAACATCAGAAGACCGTAACCAGTCACTGCAAAATTTTACCCCTTCACGATTTTCAACTTTTGATCTGCGGGACGCAGATCTTTAAAGGGGGAGGAGTTATCACACCCATAATCCCAATACCTACCAATGGCGCACCCTTTACTCACGTTGCCGTGCATGTGAGTTTGTTGGCCAATATAGAACTTTCGCTGACGTAGTCCACGCGCAAGAGAATGGTAACACAACACGATCAATAACCCATGGGAAGTGCAGCATAGGCAATATTGGCCTGCACGCGCAACTCATCGATTGCGAAATACCTGATGGTGGTGGGAACTGCAACGTTAACATAAGTAGGGTAGAGTAATAGGTTTGCTGTTAAGAATCAATTATGTTTAGAGTTAGTTAGGATAGTGAGTGCCATCAGTGCACAATAAAATTCGACTTGTCGATTCAACCGAATCTTGTGTTGGCATTGTTATTGGCGAACTGCTGGTTCGCCACAGCTTTAATTTTTTTCAAGGTTCCTATTCAAGGATCCTTAAGTACTTGTAACAAAATTCATATCCATATATAATAACGTTAAGGTGATCCCAAATTTTATGGAAAAAATTGCTGCCCCAAATTTCCCAGAACAACTCAGAATTTATGTGATTTTATAACAGAAAGCTACATTAAAATGTCAGCTTAATATACTGAGGTTTACTGGTCACTGAAATCCTTCAAAGTTTCGCCATAGAACATAAAAAACCAAGAAACTGTACATTTTCTCTGGCCACGATAGTTCAAATAAAAATCAACTGATTCATTCCAGACATTACAATCATATATGTACATATACATATGTGCATAGACATTTAATAAGTAAAAAAGTTAAAATAATTATTTATAACGTTTTTATCAAGCGCGAGTGCCTTTTCATGATTAAATCAAACGCAGCCACCGCGTTGCCACCTTATACAAAAAGTACATTAGCTTCTTAAAACTTAATTACAAGAAAATAGAAAAAGAAACTCAAGAAAAACTTAAAATGACAAAAGAACACAGCCCAATTTTTAAAGCAGAAGAAGAGAACCCGTCAAACTCAAGAAATAAGTCAAGGAAACTATTATTCTCGATTTCCCTCTACCATAATAATAATAATACTTATGTAAATATGTCCTTTACTTACAGTTTTAAGCCTATTACCCACATTGCAAATTTATGCATGCTCAATGCCATTTAATTAATACTCACAAATATGCAAATGTACATATGTATATTTCTCTTGGCAAAAACAACATTACATATAATTACGGTGACCATCCGTTCTGTTTTTTGCAGGACCGTACTGTTTTTCAAAGGTCGGTCCTGCGTAGTTTTTCAAATCTGAAAAACCTGAAAATGTACTAATGTTTCCCAAGTGTCCTGCATTTGTCCCGCATTTTATTCGTTATTTTTTAAATTATCGGACAACGGATGGATTTTTTCAAAAAAGTATTTTTGGTACTTTTCGTAGCTTTTCTGCAATATCTTATAAGAAAATTTCCCAATCAACGTAAACGACTTACAGCTCGAAGGGTATTGATGTGCCTCTTACCAAAATATATAACTGTGGCGACTTCAATGAAAATTATCATTACCATTCAGTGTGCGAACCCCTTTTTATTTTAGTGTGGTAGAATCAGCAAAAATATGTGGTAGATTTGAATAAGATGTGCAAGAACAAGTATGGATGTATATCATTTTCTAGTTAGAGAATATAATCATTAAGAGAAAAATATTTTCATTCATTTGAGAAAAATCCTTGTTCCTCTCTTAGGGACGGTGTTCGAAGTATATGTATATCATATACACATAGTATGTAATTAAGAATTAAGTATTTGTGAGTGTTTTACCAGATTAAAATGTCCCATTTTATTAAGTCGACAAAATATTCGATCCTTTTACAAACTTATATTTTTGCGTATATATTAAACCATAGGATGGAACAAAGAACTCCTTTCAATTGCATAATACTTTAGCAAATATAAATATGAGGATTTTTGAAATATTAAAATGTTAAGGCGCAGATATATTTAAAGCCAAATTTATGATGTACGTTTTTAAAAATTTATTGAATAACTTTTATATTTCTTATTAGAATTGTGTTGAAATTTTAGAGTTATGTGAAAATTTTAACCAAATGCTCTGTCTAAAAATGTGGTAGATTTTAAGCCTTGTGTGGTAGAAACCAAAATTTTAAAAAATATGTGGTAGTTCTACCTCATATGTGGTAGAGTTTTGCACACTGTTACCATTTGCATTTTGCCGACAAAGTCGAAAAAAGTGGGATTTTCAATCAAATACGCAGTCATTTGAAAATTTTTTGCCATTATTTTAAAAATTCGATAAAGAAGATATATCACTACAGTAAATTTTGAGCCAAAGAAATGTAGAAATGTAGATGCTATGGAGCGCAATCTGCACAAATTATATATTTTTGTAAAGGGCACTTTGTAACTCGTCGTTTAAGTCGATTCATGACGCCGATTTTTGACAAATAACTGCGAAAAGTACCAAACAAAAAAAAAAAATTTGTATTGTTTTCGTTTTGAACGACTCAACATTTGCCTTTAAAATAATCTTTTAAAGATTTTCACTTTTCGTGTAAGCTATTGTAATTATAATATGTTTTACTATCAGTGTTGCCGCGAAACATTTTTAGAGATAGCTAAATTGCAGCTAAAAAAGGGCTAAAAAAGAGCTAAAAATCGTCGTTGTGGCTAAAAATGGTAGCTAANACCGAATTCAACCAAATTTATGTGGCATATTCGATTTATCATGCAGATGGTTTATGCGAAGTTTTCCCGAATTCGGAAGAGGGGGCGTGGCACCACCCATACTAACTAAAATATAAAAATAAGTGAACGTTTTTGGTGTGACAATATAACTTAAGAACGGCTTCACCGAATTAAACCAAATTTATGCGGCATATTCGGGCCATCATGCAGGTATTTTATGTGGAGTTTTCCCAAATTTGGAAAAGGGGCGTGGCATATGTATGTATCTTATGTATACAAATAAGTACACGTTTTTGGTGTGAGCTTATAACTTGAGAACGGCTTCACCGAATTCAACCAAATTTATACGGCATATTCAGGCTATCATGCAGATGGTTTATGTGAAGTTTGCCCGAATTCGTAAAAGTGGGTGTGGCACCTTCCATACTAACTAAAATTTTTTTGTTTTATATCTCTTGAAATATTTGTGGTAGAGTACTGGAAGTTGGTATAGAGGTATAACAAATAATTCCATACTCATGGATAAAAATGGGCAGTATTCGAAAAGAGGGCGTGGCACCTCACATCTTATATATAAAGAATAAGTGCAAGATTTCAACCAAATTTATACGGCATAGTCGGGCTATTATGCAGATGGTTTGTGTTAAGTTTCCCCGAATTCGGAAAAGGGAGGCGTGGCACCACCCATACTAACAAAAATTTTCATCTGGTATATCTCTTGAAATATTTGTGGTAGATTACTGGAATCGGTAGCTATACGTGGCCTGTTCAAGAGCTGGCATTCCAAATTGTTTATTTATTCATACCCAAGATGGAAAAACAACAATGTTGTATATCCAAATCTGTTGGATTAAGATTTAAAATAAAGAATCAAAAATTTTGAAATAAAACAAATGATAAATTTTCATATAGAAAAATTCCAGGACTTTTCATTCGTTTTTCAATATTTGGTGTAGAGAAGCACACCGGGGTACTGCTAGTATAAATATGTAAGTATACACGCAAACATTTTCTATAATTACTGGTATAGAAAGACAATGAACTCTGAAAAGAATTACTATTTTATTCGACAAAAAAACCTTTGTGTAACACATAAAGCATATTAAGGGCCACCAACTTACCTATTTTAAAGTATAGTTAAATCTTAACAGATAAGATAACGGCCCAGAAACGTAAGGAACATACATAGAAATATGTTTACTTGCCTTAAAGGAAAGGCTTTTGCTTTATGAGCGAAGAGTTAAATTCATGAAAATCATTAAAAAAATTTGAATGTCAATGATGAATAAATTTTGAAAAGGGCTAAAAAAAGGGCTAGGGGCAATTTCAAATTTTTGTGGCCAAAAAAAGAATTTNTGAAAATCATTAAAAAAATTTGAATGTCAATGATGAATAAATTTTGAAAAGGGCTAAAAAAAGGGCTAGGGGCAATTTCAAATTTTTGTGGCCAAAAAAAGAATTTGGTAGCCAAATTTAGCCACCAAAGGGCTAAAACGGCAACACTGTTTACTATACTTTTATAAATATTCATGTAAAAAAGATTAAGATCAATGAAGAAAACGTGATTCATTTTTAAAGTTTAAAATGTATTAAGAAATTAGAATCATAAATACTCTTTTGATATTTTTATGCTACGTAAATATATGTAGGCATATTTTTGAATAATTGTCCTTAATTTTGAATCCATATTTATGGTCACCGTACATATAGGCCCTTATTATGAGCTGCATTCGATTTTCGATCTTCGCTGGCTATCGAAGATCGAAGATCGAAAGTGGAATTCGTATTATGAGCTATGCAAGCGTGTCGAAATTTTCGTTGAGTATCGAATTTTCTGTCGAACAGAATTTTGCTTTCGATGGTGTAGCGAAGTGTTAGAAAATTGTGAAAAATGTATGATTTTGTATATGTTTTCTTACATTTTGGCGGCTAGACATTAATTTTAAACAATTTTTATTAATTTCATGCAGTTCTAACATCTTGAATACTAAACACAANTGCAAATTCGTTCGCTCAGCACTTTCGACCACAGTCGAAAATCGAATGCAAATCATAATAGGGGCCATAATGTTTGTTCACCAGGTAAGTGAACTCAATACGCCTGCGCGAAGTCTTAACAAACTTACATTCATACATACATGAAATGACCAATCCTTCTATCGCTCTCCCTCCGGTTTCCCCGAATTCTGCTTGAAATTTCCGATCAGTAGTGGAATTCTAGAAATCTTTAAATCAATAACATAATAATATAATAATAATAATAATAGATTGGCGCTTACAAATATGTTAGTTTTTGGCCCAGCTTCTCCTCCGATTTGTGGCGTTCGCCTTGATGTTGGCACACAAAGGGGAGAGACCTACAGTTTTACGCCGACTCCGAACGGTGATTGTATTTTGACAACGCTTTTTTATGATATGTTTTTCATGGCAGAAATATGATCGGAGGTTTGCCATTGCCAGCCGAGGGGCGACCGCTGTTAAGAAAAAATCGTTTTTTCTAAATTTGTTTGCGATGTTGCTTTGACCAGGGCTTGAACCCAGGCCCTGCGGAGTAGAAGAGCGCACTGCTTACCAGTACACTACAGCGGCCGCTGTGGACCTAAAAATATGCAACGCGACGGTGGAAAGGGTACAATATAAAATCGTAAGCAATATGGATATGCTAAGTTTCCCTGGAGGCGTTGTATATTTTAAGGCACAAGCATTTTTCATTTTGAGATTTTTAGCGAATGGGGGTCTACGAAAATTTATCTGGTTTCGATGTAAATAACCGAAATGGTTGCTTGATAGCCTCTTGATGCACTGCTGCACTTACCGTCACTTTGCGTTTTCATACGTGTGGAAGCCTTAAAGGCCACCTGCAGACTAAATGAACCGGACGCTGGTATGACAATGAGTGGGGCGCGGCGAAAATTGCTGGCGGTAGAGATTTAAGCCTTTTCAATGCTACAGGATAGTACGCCACCATTACCTTTGTTGAAGAGATTCTATAATGTTGAGTTCCCTGAGACTGAATGCTGGTTTGATTCCATCGCTGAGACCGGACTCACACATTGCCGAATCTTCACTGATGGCTCCAAAACTGACTCTGGGTCATGATCTGGGGTCTTTTTCGAGGTTAATGGAGATAAGCTTCACTTTTCTGTAGGGGAATATGCTTTGGTCTTCCAGGCTGAGGTAATTGCAGTAACCACCAAGTTGCACTTAAGTCATTGACCAGCCCTCTATTTAAGTACATCCAAAATAGTTCGGCAATGCAAGTCTCGACTGAAACGTGAACATAACGAAGTTGTTTTACTCTGGGTGCCAGGTTATGAGACATCTGATCATTTGTTCAGAGTTTGCCTAGACCAGGCATTCCTCGGTCCGCAACCAGTTTTAGCACTTTCACCTTCGGCAATCGAAGCCACCATCAGAAACTGGGTGAATACTTCGCTCAGAAATGACTGAGAGGCATCGAGGGGATGCAGGTGCGCAAAACTCACGTTGCCTTCAATCTCACAAGGTCTATCTAACTCTTTGCTCTCACTGAGCAGACGACACTGCAGACAACTTGCTGGACTGCTGACTGGTCACTTCACGTGGCATAAACACCTGACTGTGATAGGCGTAAATGACAAGTCCATTTGCCCATCTTGAAGAAGATGAGACGGTGGAACACTTTTTGTGCTTCTTGCTTGCTTGGTTCTTTGTCTTCGATTTTTTTAAACTCGTTCTTTTCTCTATGGTCAGTTTCTGAATTAAAAGTTTGGCGTAAAAAGCTTAGCCGTGATGCCATTAACACAAATAATTTATTTTACATATACTCCACGTGAAAAGTCATAAGTGAGCTGAGCATTTGATGAGTTTATGGTGAAGATAATGCAAATAACGCTAGCGCTCGCAGTGCTCTTAAAAAATATAACTCTTCCGAGCGAGAGAGTATTTTGAAGTATTTACGAGCTCTATTTTTTTTTAAAACCTAAAAGTGTGTAATCACATTATTTTTACAAATAGAACACAAGGAAATATTTTACTTTTATTTTGGCCACTCTGAGTTTAGTTTTTGAATTCACCCGCGATGTAAATTTACATTAATAGATCTGATTTTCACATTTAATTTTTTTACGAGCTTTGGGAATATTTATAAATGTATCAGCAGTGGGTCCACCGAAACCAGTATATTTTTGACAGGGGTCCCCGAGAAGAAAAGTTTGGGAACCTCTGCTGTAGTGTATCAGAAATGCAGATCTACATAACAAAGTTCCACACGCGCCAAAAGTGCATTAAACTTATTTTGTCGCTAATGTAAACAGTACATAGCCCAATCACTTCAACGAAAAAATTCCGGGAATAAATTTTTTGGCGCAGTTAGGTGTCTCCTGTTTAGGTGAACACAAAATGAAAATTTTCCCCCCAAAAAAGTTTGGAAACCTCTGCTGTAGTGTATCAGAAATGCAGATCTAGATAACAAAGTTCCACACGCCCCAAAAGTGCATTAAACTCATTTTGTCGCTAATGTAAACAGTACATAGCCCAATCACTTCAACGAAAAAATTCCGGGAAGAAATTTTTTGGCGCAGTTAGGTGTCTCCTGTTTAGGTGAACACAAAATGAAAATTTTCCCCCCAAAAAAGTTTGGGAACCTATGCTGTAGTGTCTCAGAAATGCAGATCTACATAACAAAGTTCCACACGCCCCAAAAGTGCATTAAACTCATTTTGTCGCTAATGTAAACAGTACATAGCCCAATCACTTCAACGAAAAAATTCCGGGAAGAAATTTTTTGGCGTAGTTATGTGTCTCCTGTTTAGGTGAACACAAAATGAAAATTTTCCCCCCAATTGCTATATGGGAAATGTCTGCCATTTTGGATTTCGTGTTTTTTACGATTTGCGTGCGAATTTTGCATTAGATTTTTTCAACGAAAAAATTCCAGGAAGAAATTTTTTGGCGCAGTTAGGTGTCTCCTGTTTAGGTGAACATAAAATGAAAATTTTCCCCCCAATTTTTATATGGGAAATGTCCGCCATTTTGGATTTAGTGTTTTTTACGATTTGCGCGCGAATTTTGTATTAGATTTTTTCAACGAAAAAATTCCAGGAAGAAATTTTTTGGCGCAGTTAGGTGTCTCCTGTTTAGGTGAACATAAAATGAAAATTTTCCCCCCAATTTTTATATGGGAAATGTCCGCCATTTTGGATTTAGTGTTTTTTACGATTTGCGCGCGAATTTTGTATTAGATTTTTTCAACGAAAAAATTCCAGGAAGAAATTTTTTGGCGCAGTTAGGTGTCTCCTGTTTAGGTGAACATAAAATGAAAATTTTCCCCCCAATTTTTATATGGGAAATGTCCGCCATTTTGGATTTAGTGTTTTTTACGATTTGCGCGCGAATTTTGTATTAGATTTTTTCAACGAAAAAATTCCAAGAATTTTTTTTACGCAGTTTAGTGTCTCCTGTTTAGGTGAACACGAAAAAAAATGTTTACCCCAATTGCGATATGGGAAATGTCCGCCATGTTGGATTTTGTGTTTTTTACGAATTACGCGCTAATTTTGCATTTCTCGCGGAAAAGGTAAACAACTTTGTTGAGAATTCGATTGCCTACAACTTTAATGTACCTATGAATTTTTTTAAACAGTTATTTATTGCTAATAATATGCAAAAAATGCCCAAAATTGGGTAAGAGGCGCGGTTTTTTCGAATATTGAGCAATTTCTATTTGAAATAAGTGCATATTTAAATGGCAAAGTTGTAGAAGACAAAATCTATCTATAGCTATACTAATTGTATAAAGAAAAGTCCCTTTTTTTGTAACAGGTAATCTCGCGAACGGCTGGTCCGATTTTCATGAAATTTTGCATACAAATAGCTTTCGGTAACCACCATGTTTTAGGCTAAAAAATTTTACTTTTTTCGGGTAGGTGGACCAGGGACCGGTCTATTCGAAAAAATTTTATTATAGTCCGATTTTCTTAAAATTTAGTACGTAAGTAGTTTTTTAGCATATATTAGCATATATGACCCATTTTTTTCGGGAAGTGGTCCAGGGACCGATCTATTCGAAAAAATCGAATTTACGGTCCGATTTGCTTAAAATTGTGTATTTGAGTTGGTCTCTGGATGGTTTAGTTTCACAATTTAATCCGACAGTTGGCGCTGTAGTTGAGTTATTACTAAAAATCTTATTTATGATCCGATTTGGCTAATGTTTTAAATATGTATGCAATACTATTGCAAAAACGTGCTGCCAAGTGGTGCTGAAGTCGAGCTATTACTAAAAATAGCCAAGTGAGAAAAGGGGCCGTGAAGGTCAGATTAAATCGACCTGTTGCACCATTGAGTATATCGAACGCTCCTGCGTTGCAATTGGCCCAATGGATGTGATTTTCCAATATTATTATGCGTTCAAACTTTTAAGGTATTTCGTCTGAAATAAGTATATGTATATTGCATTTCTGTAGAACAATGATTCGCACCCATTTTGAAATTGCCACCTACTATACTGTAAAGCTTCTAGGACATTCACTATAGAACCGGGTCATTGTTGCCGCCAGGGAGTGAAGAGGAAAAAATTTATTTCGCTTTGCGAATAACCGTGCTATGAAATGCCGCACAACTGGAGACTTTCCTTAGGTTATTTAAAGCGGCAAATGACCACCAAGCCTTAATCTTAGCAGACAAATGTGCCGATGAAAATCGTAAACGTGAATTGTTGGTGAAAATGTTGGACCAAAAAGTTTCAGTAAAATATATAAAAATTTTGGGCGGGATGAAGTTCGCCGGGTCTGCTAGTTTCCAATAAACACATTATGTATTTAGTGCAGCGGCAGGGGAAGCTACTCAGAACTTGTTTCACAATATCTCGGAGGTCGTGTTTTTTGGCCAAACCCATGAATAAATATTTTCAGTCAGTTGAAACTGTAATTAGCAAATAGGCTTTGCCTATTATCAATACGACTTTTCTCTGATTCTAAAGAGTTTCATTGTGGCGAAAATAACTATGTGTGGATTAGGACTACTGGTGAAACCACATAAAAATAAAACGCGCCAATAACTTTACCTCTTAGGTGGTGTGGAAAAAAGTTTTGAGTAGCTTCTCCCTTTGCATTGAGCGCGTTGTTGGTCGAGTTCTACACGTCGCACGTAAACATATAAATAATGCGTTTATTGGAAATTTTGTCCTCTACAACTTTGCCATTTAAATGTGCCACTTATTTCAAATAGAAATTGCTCAAAACTCGAAAAAAAACGCGCCACTTGCCTAGTTTTGGGCATTTTTTGCATATTATTAGCAATAAATAATTGTTTGGATTTATGCAAAAAAATCTTAAAATCGTTATTAAAATAACAGATTTGAAAAATAATATCTAGCCTACAAAGTAAAACCGGTAAAATTTGTGTGCCGTAAGATAGGTGGTTTTGCAATTGGTCGATGGGCGGTTTTGCAAAAATATCGACGATTAGCAATTTCTCCAAAACCCAGCATTAAAATGAACGTATTCCACAGTATAGTCCACACCCCAAGAAAACATTTTTTCTAAAGCAAGTACATAGAACTTAAGCAAGTTAATAGTATACACATATGAACATACATATTTATATAAAAAAAACATGAGTACATACATATATGTCCAGAGCAAAATGAATGCAAAATGCATTCCAGTCTTCATTAAAAACTCAAGTGCAACTTTTTCACATGTCTGTGACAACCTTGTCACCATGCCAAGTGACAAGTTTTCAAAATCTCAAAAAACCTTTAAAAGCATTTCGGTTCAAAGAAAACGCAAGTTACCAAATAATAGAACAAAAATTCTCCACTGGAACTAAAAGAGAAACACATCGGTGAATACTGGACGCGGCTTCAGGCCGCATATGATTATCTTTTTACCCATTATGAAAACCTTTTTCTGGCGGAAAATCCAAAACTCAAATAGCCGATGGATTAAAGTCAAGCCAGAAAGTCAATCAGCCGCACTCGAATCCCCAAGCCAATCCCAAAAGGGCTAATTACTAAGAAATCTCTCTCAAGCTCCCGGTCTGCGACACCGAAGTATTTTGGGGAGGTTATCCGTGACATGTTCACAGGCATCTACATAAACCACCCCAATTACCTTAAGCCCAAAAAATTCTAAATACTCATGAACCTAATTCGTATCCACACCGAAAATAGTAAGGAAATCATTAACCTTCAGACCAAACTTAACAACTTTATGTCGATTTTACACTCTCAAAGTATTTCGGCAGATAGTTGGGTCCAAGTCCTCGTGTATATTTACTCTACTCCCCGAAAAGAACTTTAACACTACGGGACCAACCACTGCTTTCATTACGGGACCTTCCTTCATGATCTGATATGAATAACTTTCTCAAGTCAAGGTTCGAAGTACATACTTGAAAGAGTAAGCAATTTTTTGCTCAAAAGGCACCCGGTTAAGTGTGACTTCAAAGAAAAGGAACTCCAGAGTGATCATAAAAAAATGCTCAAGGTTAAAAAAATCTCCCTATTCAAGAACGCATAAACCACATACGCGAAACTAATGTGTGTTTCCGATATAAGTGCAACTAAATATTGCCGCAAAAGGGCACAACTCGTTATTACATCTGAACTAAAGAATAAATTCCGTACTCCGAATCGACATATTAATGTAACGGGTGGCCATTCTCAAAGGACCCCCGTCCCAAATAATAAAACTTGAATAAAACTGAAGCTCATGAGTCGCAGACCATAATCAGTCGTGAGATTCACTATGATCCTCAAGCCTTTAGTGCGCAGGTGGGCAGCGTCTGCCCGGCGGCGACTGCGTGGCGTATTCGCGTATACATACACACTCTGCCTGGGAAGACAGCGAAAGCTTCATTCAACCGCACGACTTGTTCACACGCACACAGTGACATCAATTACACGCACACTACAAAAATGCTCTGCCGAAGCTACCTCTGCTTTAGTACCTCCAAGTTTTCAATCACTGACTTCATTAGGGATTCTTTTTATCTTAATTGGAGAAGTTATTATAGAAAATGCGAAGCCGGACATCCTCTTCACCCACTCACAACCAAAGCAATGAAAAACGCGCGACGAAGGCAGCCCGTGCCTTCAACTCTGCCCATAATAGGGCATTCGCACGAGGCGATTTTTCAGGCAACAAAAGTTGAATGCGGAGTTGAATGAGAAGTTGAAAGTGAAAAAGTTGCCATCCCTATTCGGACGAGGCGATTTTCGATTCAACTCGAATTGTTGTTTACATTACCTAAAATGAGTTTAAATCGCCAAATTTTATCAATTGGCGTAAATTTGGTAAGCCAAGCGTTGGTATAAGTGCTTTTAGCGAAGCTGAAAGATAAAATAAGAGTAAAAAAGTAAAAAAGAAAAAAAATATGTATACACAACAGTGTTGGCATTTTTTGGTACAATTGTACTTGTTTGATACAATTTCATTTACAATATACTTTCCTACTACGCAGTACTTTTTAATACAATTTTGTAATGAATACTAAAAATATATAGCTCTGAAAATTCACAGCAAGAAATTTTTTGTATTCTCTTTTGTTCGCCAGTTCGTATTTACCTTTGTAAGTTTTGAAAAATGGCTTGAACGAACCAGTATAATACAGCCTAGGCAAATTTTTAAAGAAACTTTTCGATACTAAGTTTTATTAAAACAAAATGTCGAAGTCAACTTCATATAGAAAGAAAGTCTTCGTTAGTTATAAGAAGAGATTTTCTTAAATATAATACCTTTACGGCACTCACATATTGACAAGATTTCATATCCCAACACTGATACAGAATGTAAACAAACACAGGGTTGCAAGGAAAAAAAGTTGAACGAGCTCAAAGTTGGCTGGCGACCAACTTTGTTGAAAGCGATTAGTTGAAAGGCCGTTCGGACGAGGCGATTTTTGCTTTCAACTAAAAGTTGCCTGAAAAATCGCCTCGTGCGAAAGCCCTATAAGCATTCTTATTTACTCTGACGTATTCGAAGGACGATCCGAGAACTGCAGCACACCTCTGCAGGGGGCCCCAGGATGTTGAAGACTCCGCTCCAATATGCATAAATAAAGACACACCGTAATGAGCTATCCTCTCACTATTCCTCTCCGTATTTGATGCTACTGCTAGTAGGCAGACCTACGCGCACGCCATTTACACTGATCGTTATACAGTCCACTAGCGCACGAGTTACATATACATACATACATACGCACATGTCACCCTGCCACTGATACGCCTCTGAAATAGGAACCGACAGGAGCTAGAAATGCTCGATATTTAACAAAGTATCGAAATCATGAATCGATTTAATTCATTGCATGTAAAATCGATATGTCGGGCTGAACAATATCGGGGAAAAAAACACTTCGTACTAATATCGAAATGGGAGTGTCTATCCGAAGGCACCTCGTCAGAATAATGGTAACACAGGTAGCACGTTCAACCGCAACGCTACCCAAACTAAGGGAAACAAGCATCAACACTTTCGAATAAAGAAAGAATTTAAACAAGTAAGAAAGTCTAAGTTCGGGCGGAGCCGAACATTAAATACCCGGCGCAAGTATTAAATATATGTTTTTTCATCTTTCCCAAAGCTGCCGCTAGATGGTAAGCCGGTGTGTATCAATTTTGGGTAAATTAGCGCCCTTAAATTTCGAAATATTGAAGTTTCAAGCATTTCTGAAATTTGCCTTTATATGAAAAGTGGTCGTAATTTTAAGCTGATTCCAATAAATTTCAACGTTTTGCTTCTAGGTGGCAAGCACAATAATCATACCGAGTTTGGTACAAATTGGTAGAACGGTTACCGAGATACATATATGTGATCATAAGTGGGCGGTGCCACGCCCATTTTCCAAAATTTTATCATAAACGTATTTCTTGGTAAAGAATTGTTGCAAGCATCAATTTTGAGTAAATTATCTTTAATATTTATTGATTTATCNCAGCAACCAATGCCGAAAATATAGCGTGTAAATAATCTTATCCAACACCAGTAAGAGCCGGAGGGCGAATATTGGAGTGATGTGGGGTATGATGATTATTACCAGGACGAAGCGCCTCAGGGTGCTGAGAATTTCCTGGACGAACCAAAGGATGACGTTCATTTTTTAGGACAAGATCCCTCCTGCCCTATATCGAACGGACACTCGTAGGAAAAGGCATACAATTTTTAATTGATACAGGTACCGCGAGGAGCTATTTAAAATACCTAAAAGTTATAAAAGGAATTAAATCCATTAGCAATCTTTTTATGGTAAAATCAATTCATGGCACCGACAAAAGTAACAAACAATGGACGATATATATTTTTAATAGGAACGTTACGTTCGTTATTTACCGAGCTTGAACAAATTTGATGGCGTCATAGGCTTTAATTTGTTGAAGGAGGCAAATGGTAGTATCGACGTAAAAAGGGGAATTTTAAGCTAAGATGGTGGACACGAAAAACTTCTATTATTGCTCGGACGTTAGACATATCTGGATTACTTAAGCGTCATGCTAGAGTTTTCGCCGATCCTAACGAAACCTTACCATATAATACAAACATTGTAGGTACTATACGGACCGAGGACGATCTCCCAGTTTATTCAATGAGTTACCCATATCCCATGGCCCCTGCTCCATTCGTTAGTAAGGAGAAATCGGACTTGTTGCGTGATAGTATCATGAAGCCATCCCGCTTCTCCTTATAATAATCACATTTGGGTCGTGGATAAGAAAGGTGTTGACGAAAGTGGCAACAAGAAGTCGCGTCTTGTAATAGATTTCAGGAAACTAAATAGGAAAACAATAAATGATAAATATCCGATTCCGGATACTTCCGTAATTTTGGCTAACATGGGAAGTTCTAGTTTTTTTCCACAATAGATTTTAAGTCCGGGCTTCATCAAATTAATTAAGCGGAAAAGGACCGGGAAAAAACAGCTTTCTCGGTTAACAACGGAAGGTATGAGTTTTGCAGACTCCCCTTTGGACTGAAAAATGCCCCTAGCATTTTCCAAAAGGCAATTGACGATGTCCTAAGGGATGAGATCGAAAAACATGCCACGTTTATATAGACGATGTCATTATTTTTTCGGAAACCGCCGACCAACATAAGAAGGACATTGACCGTGTACTGACCAAACTTTACGTTGTTAATATGCGAGTGTCCAAATTTTTCCAGAAAGTGTTGATTTTCAGGACATGCCCCGATAAAGTAAAGGATATTTTAGACTTTTCGCTTCCGAAGTCACTAAGAGCTTTAAGATCGTTCTTAGGATTAACCGGCTACTATCGACGGTTTATTAGGGACTATGCTGCGATAGCGAAGCGGCTAGCAAAGTACTTACGCGGGAAAACGGAAATGTGGCGCTAATAAATCACGATAGAGAGATTTTAGACCAGGAAGTCCTCAATGCATTTGATAAAATAAAGAGAATTCTTGCATCAGAGGACGTGCTACTTCTATACCCTGATTATAAACAAATCCTTGACCTGACCACGGATGCCTCCTCATATGCTGTAGGAGCTGCCCTATCACAGAAGGGATACCTATTACTATGATTTCGACAACGTTCTCTCCAGCTGAAAAACTATGCCACTAATGAGGGGGAGTTGCTAGCAATAATACGCGCTTTAAAGAAGCTTGGTAACTATTTGTCCGGCGTAGAACACTTAAATATTTATACCGACCTCAACCACTCACCTTCGCTCTATTAGACAAAAATCTCATTTCGAAAATTAAACGATAGCATGCCTTTGCTGAAGAGTTCTTTCCACAGTTCCACTACAAACCAGGCAAGGAGAATTTTGTTGCAGATGCACTCTCTCGCCAACACATACACGCTTTAGGTTTTGAAGTAGAGATGGAGAGCATTGCCACAAACTTACCCGAACCATCCCAATTGTGGTAAATCCCATAAATTGCTTCCGTAATCAAATTATACTCGAGTAAGACCAGACATTGTCAAAACCTAAAAAAAAAAAAAAATGTCGAGTAAGACTCCATACCGTCGTTTAAAGTGCAAAACCCCGTATCAACAAAATGCAAAACCGCGTATCAGCAAAATGCAGAACCGCGTATGTTAAGTTGTAGAAATTATTTTCTAGAGCCTAAAAACACTCAAATTTCAAAATGGTTCTCTTTTTTATAAAGCAATCGCATTTCTGGCTAGTATATTTCAGGACGAATGGATAAGGATTGAGCCAAGAGCTTGTGTGAGCAAATCCAATTTTTGGCAGCCAATGTCAGTTACGCGGTTTTGCAGAATGACGATACGCGGTTTTGTACTTTAAACGACGATATAATTCTCAATAGCCTAGACGAATTGCTCAAAATCATAAAGCAATGCATTAATCCTGACACGGTCAATTGACTGCTACAGACAGACGGAACACAACAGACCACATCGATCGGTAACGAAAAAACTGCAACAAATACTTGAAACTTATTATTTTCCGGACATGCGAAAGATTTTGAAGGAAATAATCTCAAGCTGTAAGATATGCCACGAGGCTAAGTATCAATCAAAGACATCCGCCAAAGCCAGGAATAGGACAGACACCAATAACTTCGTATCCTGTAGAAAACATTCACACTGACATCTATTCCACTGACAAAACTCATTTCCTCACTTCAATAGATACATTTTCCAAATTTTCTGTAGTGTTTCCAATAAAATCTAGGGCTATAATTGATATCAAATAACCTATTTATGAGCTTCTTAACTTCTACAAAAAATCCTAAAATACTAGTTTGTGACAACGAAAGATCCTTAACCCTAGAACACACACCCAGAAAATACCACGTAAACACACACCCGGGATACGTTTGTACCCGGGACCTTATTTTGCGGTTTTTTTAATGCTTATTCAACCGATTTCTATGATTTTTTTGAAATGTATATTTTAATATATAACAAGTATTTTGTCTTTTGTTTCATTCGAATATTCCTACTGGTTCCAGCGATATGGGCAAATAAAGTCAGGACATGCAACAGTGGATTTTTGTTTTTGTTGTTGTCCTGATAAATGCAAAACAAAATAATATAATTTATAATAATATACTTGTAGAGTAACAACGAATACACATTTTGGTTTTTATTTCATTGAAATATTCTACCTGGTTCAAAAGATATGTGCAAAAAGGTCGCGCAAGGTATGGGTACGTAGGTAGCAAATACACTGGTATAACTGGTTTTTGTATTTTATATGCAGCTGCAAGGGTTGTTTTCACACGAGGTGTTGTTATAAATGCTGCCTGTTGATATTTTCATTATTGTTTTGGTGCTCAAAAGTGTAAGAAGTGAAAATATAAGTGAAAATAAATATAACTGAAACTATAAATAACTGGATACGAAATGACTTCAAGAAGAAACGAATATTTATCAAGTGCAGCATATAGAAGGTAAAAAATGTAAAATAAGCAACAATGTAAACATATACTAATTTTTTTTATTATGCAGGCTAACTGAGGAACAGCGAGAATCATATATACAATCTTTATTTGATGAAATTTGTGACGATGACGCTCCCTATGACTTTGACTCAGAAGATGAAGAAGAAATTCAAATCAATGACATTGAAATTGCTGATGACGATGCTGAAGTTTCGCAAAGTGCCGCAGAAGTATTACCTGATTATGCGGACTATGAGGATGATGAAGAAGACGATGAAGAAGAAGAAGTAGAAGAAAATAATGAATTACCTGCTAGTGCCGAAAAATTTGTTGCACGTGATGGTACTGAGTGGATGAAAGAACCAAATGTAAGTCGTCAGGTACTCAGACAAAATATTATAAGAGAACGTTCTGGACCAGCTAGATGCACTGAAATGTTGTCAATAGAGCAAACATTCAAATGTTTCATGAACGTTGAAATGGCTGATATAATTATGCGCCACACAAATAAGTTAGCAAAAGAAACTTATAATGCTTACAACAATGCGCATCCAAACACAACTCCTAAGTCATGGACGCCTGTGTCAATAACAGAGCTGTATGCATTTTTTGGCATACTTATTATGACTGGTGCGAACCATAGCAATGGAGAACATGTTCGAGATTTATGGAGCGTCAAAAACTATCCTTTATATCGCGCCACAATGGGAGTCAACCGTTTCTGTTCGATATTGCGGTTCCTAAGATTTGACGATAAAAACACTCGTGCAACACGCTTACTAACTGATAAAGCAGCACCGATCAGTGAGTTGTGGACGATGATGAACAATAATCTTGCTGCACATTACAAGCCCAGCTCATGCTTGACGATTGATGAACAATTATTTCCTTACCGTGGACGCACACGGTTTACGCAGTACATACCGTCAAAACCTGCTAAATATGGTATCAAGGTTTGGTGGATTTGCGATGCCACAAATGCATATCCACTGCATGGACAAATATATACTGGCCAAGCAGAAACTGGTAGGGAAACGAACCAAGGCGAACGAGTGGTGAAGGATTTGTCTGCCAAATACCAAGGAAGTGGCCGAAACATTACAATGGACAATTTGTTTACGACCTTGCCAGTTGCAGAACTGCTTCTCACCTGGAAACTCACGATCGTTGGAACTTTGCGCAAAAACAAATCATATATTCCTCAAGAAATGAAGCAGAACAAAAACAGGACAATTGGTTCAACGACATTTGGCTTCAAAAATAATGTGACAATGTGCTCTTATGTTCCCAAAAAAAATAAAGCAGTAATTTTGCTTTCGACCATGCATAATGATGCTGAAATAGCTGACAGTGGGAAACCTGAAATAATTGAATATTATAATCGTACCAAAGGTGGTGTTGATCGAATGGACCAAATGTTTGCGGAATATCCAACACAAAGACAAACAAAACGATGGCCACTAGCGATGTTCTTCAACATGTTGGACATTACAGCTCTTGCAGCCTACATTGTCTACGATTTGAATAACCCTATGTTGCCTTGGAGAACAAACAACAAGCGTAAGCAGATCCTGCGCAGCTTGGCTGAAGCATTGTGTATGCCCATTATTGAAGCCAGAGCCATAAATCGTCAAGTGACGCGAAATTTTTCGACTAAAATTGCTATTGAAGCATATTTCAACCGACCGGTGGAATCAATGGTGTCAACAGCAGCATCAACATCTGCCGCAGCGCGCACGCCAAAACCTGTGTCCGGATCTTGCTATTTATGTTACGCACAAGAGGAAAAACGCCGTAGAAAAACCAGAAAGCTGTGCGACAAATGTAAGAAGCCAATGTGTCTTGAACATTCGGTCACATCAACAAATTGCTCTATTTGCCATGATTTTCCTTAGATATAAGATGCATTTTTATAATTTTTATAATAAAAGTCAATAATATAATGTGTGAAATGAATATTTTTAATTTTTCAAATAAAAAAATAATATAAAAAATTTTTTTTTTTTATTATTATGAGGATTTTTACTATTGGGGTACAAACGTATCCCGGGTGTGTGTTTACGTATATAATGTGTTTGGAAGGCTGTAGCTCCTGAACCAATGGTCCGATCTGGAAGTTAGCGGTATAGAGGTATAGCGGTTCAAAAGTTACAACACTTCAAAGTTGAAAGTGGATACATTTGTACCCGGGTGTGTGTTCTAGGGTTAAACTAAGAAACCATTAAAGCAATACTTAGAAATCATTTTGGAGTCGAAATTTACCCCACGCCCTCTGCTCATAGCACTACTAGTGGACAAATCGAAAGCTTCCACAGTAGCCTTACAGAAATTGCTTGCTGCCAAAAACTTGAGCATAATATTTCAGACACGGTTGAGTTGATTCTACTTGCAACATCCAAATACAACCGAACAGTACATTCTGTTATAAATAGAAAACCCATAGACGTAATTGATTCGATATCAGATGAGCTAAAGGACGAAAAAGGACGAGCCAGACTCATACGGACACAACACACTGACTTAAAAAGACACAATACTGGGAAAAAATGGAGACAATATAATCCAGGGGATAAAGTTTTCGTTAAAACTAATAAAAGAATAGGCAACAAATTCACAAAACTTTGCATTGAAAAAAACAGTGAAAAAGGATCTCGGGTCGACTGTTTTTATCGACGGTCGAAAGGTTCACAAAATTAATTTGAAATATTAACAAAACCCTCTCTCTTACAGACCCGCCATACTGTTAGGCTTTCTGGCCGAAGCAAAAATACTAAACTATGCTAGTTCGCATTATATTCCAATTACAAACGGCAAAGTAACTATTTATATACGACCAATATAAATTTTTATTGCATAAGACCAACCTATCCCAATTTAAAGTAATAAGTACTTGAAGATACGAACAGATTACTGAACCAATTACCACATTCATATGTAAAGTGAATTTTATGGACAGTAAATAAAATATTGAAAAATGCCAAGCAGACTCAAATAGATACAGGCAACTATTTTTCCATAGCCACCGCCAGAAATAGAGCAGTGATAATGGAATTAGAATTCGTTATAACATCAGTCACTCTAGGAAAAATAAATGTCTCATCTATAATTTCTTTGGAAATGGATGCCGTAGCTGAATGTACCGGAAATTAGATTCCAATGCACGATTGCAAAGAAACCATTATGACGAGCTTTTGTCAGCCGTTGAAACAAAGCCCTTGCAAATTTTCAAAGTGTAAGTCAAAACCTGCTGATCACGTTGCCCTTATCATCGAAATTGACAATGGCATTGTGCTAATAAACAATCAACCAGCGTGAGTGTACGATGGAAACTCAAGGAAATTGAAAAAAGGTGCTTTCCTTAACACCACCACTTACAAGAATTGGAATAAAATAGTCCGCTCGCGCCCGAAGCTGTGCCTGCGCAACGTATAAGTTATACTGATCATATAACCTTATTATCTCTCCCATACTTACATAAGATCAATATAAAGAATCTCAACCATGTAACGCATCTGCAGAACCTCATCAATACCCGCACCTAACGGTGGTCAGGAAGCACCCTACTCCTTCTCCTCATACTAGTCATTGCTATGATTCTAACAATCTTCTTGAAACGACGACAAAGCAATATAGTTATACTGAATAAAGTCATAAGAGAAGCCGAGGACGCCTTCACTCCAAGGTGGGGAAGGGGGTGGGCGGGGAGTAGTTAACACCCAATCTGCTGACAATGCGTTGTCAAATTTGCGCGTGACAACAACTTAATTCCCAACAACGTACAAAAGCGTACAGCGTAAACCGATACTACCATGATACGGCAAATGCTCGATCAGCTACTTTGAAGCAGTGCCCGCCAAACACTTTCCTGGGAAACGAACTATATTCGGCCTTTCACATGTACACAATCGGCTTCTTACACGTACACAATCCGAACGTCAACAGAAAGAGTAGCAGAGCAACAAATATGTATACATAGTTACAACTGAATTTGAATTTTCGTACGTATACCCGAATTTGCAATTTCGCTAACTCATAGTAATACAATATACATTATTTCACTGAACTACTTACTTATATTATGTTATTGGCACAATTGTACAAAACTTTAAATAAATTACTGCAACTGAGCTAATTATTTTTCCAACGGAAATTTTTGGATCCATTTCAATTTTTTGGTAAAAGTCACTTCTCTTTTTTGTTCAATTGAAAAACTACAATGTACTAGAGATGTCAGTTTTCAAAAAACATCCATGCATCGATGCATCAATATAGCGACTATTTATACATCGAATGGAAAATTTTCGATGCATCGAAGCAAAACATCGATATTTTCCGACATCCCTAAGAAAAACCGACACCCGAAAAATAGACAACGATCACGTAGAAATAATAAAGACAGGGCACGAAATATTACAAAACCCATGTTAAACAAAAGAAAAAATACCAAAGTACGATAAAAGTGAAAAGCAAGTAATTAAACAAATACAATTTTAGATCATCTTTTGGACTCTGGCACTAATTCTCATTTCAACTACAAGAGCACAAAGCCTGGATATACACGATTTGATCAACAACAATATATTCTAATAAAAATGAACGATTCTTCATATTGTTAATGTAGCCGCTGACACAGATACGCCAAAATTAATGTCTAGAAACTTGCAAGCCTTAAATTACAGTTCCGTTGAAAATAAACATTTGCTAGATTCCGTAGCTAAAAACCTTGCTTTATGAAAAGGAAAATTAGATAATTTAAACCCAAACTTCAGACAAAAAAGCGGTCGTGTAAACATTTTATAGATAGATTCTTTATAAAAACGAGGAGACCCTAACAGGCAAAATTAATAATCTTACATTCGTTAATAACTTCATATCGCTCCAAAAACAGAATATAACTAATCACATAAATCAAAAACAAATACTGAACTACTTGAACAGATGTAAATACCTACTCCAGAATGAAATAGCAAATATTGAAGACGAAACTGCATTTATATGACAAATATACCAAATAAACAATGATATTTCACTTTTAAGAGATCACATAGACAACATAGGCCAAATCATATTCCCTGGTAAGCTCGTTATAATCCCAAAAGACGTACTCACAAGAACTGAACATTGATGTGATAACCGACTTAGACATGATAATAATATCGTAATTATTCTCCAAATCCAACAGTACTCAGAGGATATTCTTTCGAAAATACTATTTGAACCAATGCCTAGTATACATAATAGGTCAATTGCACTAGACATTTATGAAATATTTATAGATTTACATAACAATATTTATGATACACATGTTAAAAAGAACCTAAAAAAAGAAGTTAATAAAAATTTCTAATGCATGTTTAACAAACATACTCAATTTTGAAGAAGCATATTGTGATATGCAAACAAAAACTGAAACCTCTGTAACTGAAATCCTACCAGGTATTTTAGTATTCAAAAGCTTTTTTTACAAAATTACACATAATTGTAACAAAGTCGAAATTAAAATCAAAGGAAATTTGTTGGTTAAATTCGAAAACTGTGAATCATATCAATTGTAATAATATATATGTATATCATTTAAAAAGACCTTGATACTGCGTATTTTGTCGAAGCCTCAATCCAACGGTGGGGGCGTTTTAGTAAGCCCCATACACATAATATAATAATACATACGCACTCATACATATAAGTTAGCACCAAATACGCTAGCCTTTGCCAACAACAACAATATCTTCAAAGTAATGGAATGCAGGTGATATGACACCTCACCTGAAGGCCATACTGCACGCGCAAACCAAAAGTGCTGACCATGCGTCTACGCTCCCATGGGAATGGAATGATGGTGCAGCGCAGCTTTAGAATTAAGGCTTAGATTTCAATGATTATAGTTTTAGAAATCAGTTGTAAAAGCATTTCGAAAATAAACGGAGCTAAGAGCTCCTCGAAAAAATTATATTTATAAGTGGCGCCTGAGATAAATAGCTTAAACGGGTCGGTAAAAGTGATGCATTAAGGCGAAATTTAAAAGTAACTCTTAAAAACAAAAGTGCCGCTGAATATAAAAATAAAAGCGCCGCGAAAGAAAGATTACTTAAACGAGTGCTGCTAAATATAAAAAAAGCGCCGCGAAATAAAGATTACTTAAACGAGTGCCGCTAAATGTAAAAAAAGCGCCGCGAAGTAAAAGTTGCTGTAAAGCTGTCATGCACAACGTCGGCAGAACTCCATATGCAAGTGCCCTGCGCTGGGCATGACTGCTGTAAAGTGCCGCTAAATATAAAAAAAGCGCCGCGAAACAAAGTGACTTCAAAAAAGTACCGCTAACCATAAGACAAGCGCTACAAAAGGACAGTAAAACNTAAATATAAAAAAAGCGCCGCGAAATAAAGATTACTTAAACGAGTGCCGCTAAATGTAAAAAAAGCGCCGCGAAGTAAAAGTTGCTGTAAAGCTGTCATGCACAACGTCGGCAGAACTCCATATGCAAGTGCCCTGCGCTGGGCATGACTGCTGTAAAGTGCCGCTAAATATAAAAAAAGCGCCGCGAAACAAAGTGACTTCAAAAAAGTACCGCTAACCATAAGACAAGCGCTACAAAAGGACAGTAAAACTACAAGTGAGTGCCACCAATCATCACGGGCGTGAAAAGGAAACTAGAAATTTCCTGGACGCCATACACCGACGCCAGCTAAAAACCAATCATCCATCTACGGAAACGAGGTCCCTGAGTACGAAATAAGAAAAAGGAGCTCTACCAGCTGGAGCAGCCGCCGAGGGATGTGGAAACTATTTATGTAAATTTAAATATAAGGAAATTTTTATACGAATGAAAAAAAGGCATATTGAAA
>NW_016166458.1:0-24226 GCF_001687245.7 Rhagoletis zephyria | reverse complement strand
GCAGTTGCTTGTTTTGCCACCCATTTATGTCGCTGTATGTCAGTATGTACATACCTGCATACATACATATGTATGTACATAATGCTTATTTGTCATTTCCCCTACCGCATTCTACATATTTTTTGCGTTGCTATCTGTGTCGCCAATTTTTGGTTTTGCTCTTGTCTGTTGTGCTCGCATTTTATGTCAACTACACAAATGTACAAATTTTATTTGTTTATTGGTCGCGTTGTTTTTCTTGTTTACATGGTGACTGGTATTCGTAAACATTTGTGGTTTCTATTTTTATAGCAAACATAAACTTTTACCAATTTCTATTCTACATAATGTACATCCATGCATGTATAGTTGTTGCATGTAATTTGTATACACAAATATACATACATACATATGTAGTTTTGATATAAACTCATGTAAAAATTTATGCAGCTTGCCAAATTGTGCCTTGTTTTCCAAATTGATGTCACTAAAATGCTGATATGCAAATACAGGTTGCAAAAATAGTCAGTTCATAGTAACGTTTTTTTGAATAATTAAGTGAAATTAGCCTATTTTTAATTTTTTTTTTTTTTTAATGAAGGCTTAAACAGGCATCAAACGATTTGTACATTTGTTCAGTTTTTCATTAAAAATGGCCTCAAGCTCAATAAAAATTGTTGAATACAATTTTTATAATTTTTGAATACAATTTTTATAAGGCAATAAAATAACAAAAACAAATTCAATGTAATTAATTTTACAAGCTGTTGTTTTTTACTTAAATTGCTTTCGTGAAATTGTCTGTTTAGCAAATTCCGTGCAAAGTTGAATCACAATATGGGTAACAAGTAAAACAGAAGTAAAGTCTCTAGAATTGAAGGATAAAAATTTTTGATGCACAAGGATGCATAGCAATTGAAAATATCCTTTAAAAATTTGATCCGCGAATATACTCGAAAATTTTTTAATATTTAGATATTTTTGCAAAAAAAAATATATGTCAAAGTATTATAGGTATCCTCGAAATTCGTCTTTCCAACTTTATTACTTTGGTATAATAAAATAATTAAAAATACATTTTCAATATCTACTCGTCCTTGTGGATAAAAAATTTTATTGTTTTCAATTCTAGAGACTTTATTAATCTTTCTTCTGTATTTTTCTCACCTCAATTGGTATCCGGGTAGTTTAAGTATATTCTCTTCCTCACTGTTGTTGTCTTTTTAATGTATGATCTATACAATTTTTGTTATAGTGCCAAAACAAAAAAATTATTAAAATTTAAAAAAAAAATATTATTCAGCACAATCGACGATTCCATCCATTCCATGAATGCAATGCGATTTCTGGAAATTTCGTTCGTATGAAATTCGTATTAAAACCGATAATTCACAAAATATTTTCGCAACTGATTTGATATCGCCAATTATTCCGTTTAAACTGTGGGTGTAAAAATTTTCAGAGGTTTTATTGAATTTTTTCTTATCGATACAAAATTTGCTGGATTTTGCGCTAATGCGGCAAATGTTAAAGCTTTTTTTGGTAGACTGATAAGTAAAAGATGATTGAAGAACTGCCCGTTCGCAAGCTGCTTGTACTTCAAAGCAGTTGATTTCCAACGACTTTTTTACTTGGTATCTAAATTTTTGAGACTGTCTCTTTTGCTTTAAGGCATGTTCATCATAAGCTTAAGATAATACTGCGCTAAAGTTAGATATGAATCATTCACACTGACCAATGGGGCGAATGCCGCCAACGCTCTTTTCTTCGGAGTTACGTATACGCCACCGGTGGTCACCGTGTGCGTCACTACAACATTACAGAGGCAAAACTTAATAACGTCAGACAGACAGCAAAGCAGTCGGTAATGAATAAAACTTGCATATTCACAAAAAATATAGCAAGTACATGCATATATATATAACTACATGTCAGCACAGGTACTTATATATTTATGGCATGCGGCATATAAAATTTGTGTGTACCATAAGTGCCTGTAAGAGTTAAATAATTCACTTGAAATTGTTGCTTCAAGTGCCTGGTGGTGGTTTGCGGCTGTAGTGGTATAATGGTTATTTTAACTCACATATGCTGCATACAATTTAAAAATTAATACTAATTGTATTCATACGAGCAGCAACAAATGGAGGTAAAACATTAAAAAAAAATCAAAAAATTAAAATAACACCAACACCGCAATGTATTCTATATATAGTACATATAGTGACTCAAACAAATGATCATGTTTTTTATTAAATATGCGTAATGTTTTTTGACCTAAATTTTTTTGTTATTTTTCTATAAAAATACCGTCCAAGCTTTAACAAAAACCATATAGTTCACATTCCCGAACCGTATACGAAATTTAAGAAATTTTTTAAAATTCCANTTTTTTTTTTTTAATAAAGCAAGTGCAACTTACAAAAACCGGCGTTGGTATTTCGAAATTTCGTTGCTAACGGTCTCCCAAGTTTTGTTTTATAAAAAAAAACACATGCTTATATGGAAGAAAGTGCAAAAATCCGTCAACAAAAAAAAAAAAATCCCAAAAATTAACGGAATTCGCTAGCCGTTTGAAACTTGCACTTCACTCGACTAAAATTGCTCACTCAATAAAACTGCATAGCCAAAAATGTTTTCATGGAAATCTGTTGAATTTTCCTAAATTTTGTACAAAGTTTGAAACTGTGATTTATATTGTTTTGGCAAAAGCTTGGACGGTAATTTTATAGAAAAAAAAATTTAGCTCGAAAAACATTACGAATGTTTAAAAAAAAAAAATCATCACGTGGTCATTTGTTTGAGTCACTGTATACGTTTATGTATAAGCAGTTATACACTCCTATTTGTTTTCGGTTGATTATTGTTTATTTTATATATTTTTCATATTTGCAATTTGCCTTCTTAATTGTCGCATTTTCATATTTTAATTAACATATTGTAACAAGCATATTGTTGTGGTTCCATTGGTGGGTTGCGGTGCGGGGCAATGCGGTTGCTTAAGTGCTTCTGCAAATAATAATAATAATAATAAGCAAAATTAAATTTAAATAAAAATTAAATGAGCAGTAATTGGGTGAGGCTGAACAGCAATTAGCTGCCTCAAAGAGGCAATCTTTTTGAATGCATATTCATTTACATATTTACACATTTTTCTACTTCCCCACCCATAGCAATTGCGGCTTATGTGAAAAAAGTTTAAGTAATTTTTTTCGGCTTGCACTTTTTAAGCTTTGCAAATGAAAAGTTTAAGTGTTATGGCATAGCTTATCTGCCTACAAGCATAGCTGCATAAAAACAGAGCACAAAATATATATACATATAGATTTAAAACTGAGGCAAAATTAAATGAAAGTATTCACCGAATTTTCCTTTCCGCGCAGTTGACCTGTAAAACTCATTTCACCTTTGCTAGCACACAGACAACGGCACTTCACCAACACACCGATTTTTTTTTTAAGCTGAAGCTGCAAAAATCCACTCAAAACCGAAAAGCGTACCCGTACAAGAATTTTTGTGTGCCAATGGAGAAAAGGTGAAAAAAAAATTAAATAAAAGCAAGAAATAATAGTAAACAAGAAAAAGCAAGCGATTTGGTGTTGCGCGCAATCCACCGCAAAAGCAAAACACAGACACGCAGCAGTCAAGCGAACGGATGATGGCAGGTAGGTTAACTTCAAAAGTTGGCTCAACAAAAAGGGGGCGAAAAAGTTCAAAAAATATATTTATAAGGACGGGTAAGTGAATGCCACGCTCCTCATCGTTATTGTCTAAAGCACTGCAGAGTCAACAAATTGTGCCGAAAGCAAAATACATATGAAACGCAAAATAGTAAGAGCTGCGCAGAATTAAATGAATACAAGCAAGAACTGCAAAAGCTGCTGCTGCTGCCAACAAATTGGGTTAAAGTGTGCAACGAACGCTAGCTGGTGAAGAACAGTTGAACCACCAAAAGCGTTGCAGTGCAAGAACAAAAGCAGAGCACCAAAATAAAAGCAACAAAACAAAAACAAAAGCTTGTTGAAGTAAAACCAATAGCATAAAAAAATATATAAAATATACTTAAAACCTTTAGTTGCACGCCAACTAAATGCCCTGGCCGACTTAAGCGTTTCAGTCTGTTCCCGAATGCAACGCAGATATTTTAAATGCAATTTGGGCTTTTCCCTTTATTTCTTTTAGCGCTTTTATACAATATACACACACACGTGCATACACGCTTACACACTTAAAATGCAAGTCAGCTGCGGCTGAAGACAGGTCAGCGTAAGTTGCACGTTGCACGTTGCCAGTCAGCCAGCCAACCAGCCAACCAGCCAACCAGCCAAACAGCCTGAAATGCGGCAAGCTTGACTGAAAACAGGCAATTAGCATGCAAATCCTGCATGGCTGTATTCCACGAGTAGCTTAAAAAATAGGTGTGCACTTAAATGTACTCCATGGTTGTGTGTGTGTGTGTGTGTGTGTGTGTGCATTCGTATGTATGCGATGTGCCATCGTTGTCATTACAATCACAGTCTTCATTGCAGTTACTTGGCTGTAGTGTAGTGAGCGATAAAACGCTCGAGCAAGCAATTGACCGCGCGCGCTGGTAATGCCGACGAAAAGATTGAAGCGAAGAAACAAATGAAATAATAAAATATAAATTAACGTCATTCTGCATATTTACATCTTAAATGGTGAGATAATGTTTTTAATATGTCAACAATCGTTTACGTTGCAAAATGAATGGGAGTGGGCACAATAATTCCTTCTTTGCAAGAAACTGATTGGGATAATATGTATGTATACACACATTAAATTGGAAAACTTAAAATCATACTCTTAGTTAACAGTTTTTATAAAAATTATGTAAAAATGTAAAAATCTGCTTAATTTCAACCAGTATCGGCAGTTGTGCAAGAAATTCAATTGCCTTAATAAAGTTCTTTATAGAAACTACATCCTTAGAGAATTATCTCGATCAGTAGTGATGCATCGCTAAGAAATTTCACTTCAAAAAGAATATCTGGACAACGTTCTTCGAAGTATAAAGTTGAATATGTTTTTGAAAATACCACGAATTAAATCGATTTTTCTGCATAATATTTACATATACATGTATGATAAAATTTACGTTTGTGTATTAGGGTTTATTGTATTGTTCTATGTCGGAATAAATACACCAATTTTCTTTTTTTAATTTTAAATCAGTAAATATTTAGAGGTCGCTCAAAGTTGTTCATGTATTAAATACAAGGAAAAACAGCTTTTCGTATAAATTGTATAGAATTCTTGAAAATCCATACCTTTCGATCAGAAAGCCCCATTTCCATTTGAAGAGTTTTTCACAGGCACTGTATTTTAAAGGTCCGCTGAAACCCAAACGGAGGACCAATAAAAAATTTATAGTACTAAAATAAATAAACAATCGGTTATTATTTGCGGAAGTCTCTAGAAGAGAACCAGAGTCTTCCGATTGGAAAATATTGATTTTCATGAATTCTATACCATTTCTGCGAAAAGTTGTTTTTTCCCCCATATAAAATGCATGGAAAACTTTGAGCGCTTTGAGTGACCTACAAATATTTTTTTATTGCATAATAAAAAAAAATTGCGGAATAGATATAGAACAATCCTAGGGGATGAAAGCATTAAAATTCTGAATTTACTTTTTTGGACCAACCTATTGTATATGCATATGTAAGTACATATATAGTATATATATTGCTCAACCACATTCGTTGCATTCGATTTGCGTTCATGTGGTAAATAATCCATTTGAATTGTTATTCAGTTGTATGCGTGCACATGAATTCAGGCGATACTTAGGCCTATGGAATGCAATTTAATGCCAAAATATGCATATTTCCACACTAATTAGGCTAATTTGACGGCGGCGTATGAAAATGGAAATGGCAGTGGCAGCCATAGCAACCACTACATACATACATACATATTTACGTACAAATGCATGTGTGTATGTATGAAATTAGATACAGATACAAATGTATGGATATGATCCGTTTGAATTTGTATGAACATAATATCTTAATGTTGTTAGTGACTCAAACATGTGTGGCGAATATGCAAATGTTCTAATATGCACACAAGACAGGGTTATGCATGAAACTAAATGGAAACAGTTAATGGCTGACGTTTCAATACTACTCGTAGCTTCCTGTATATGGCATCACTTTCAATTTGAGCTTAGTAAAATTTACATTTCAAAGACTTTGCTGCCTAAAAATATGCTAATACGAGTCAAGTTAAATAATATCATAAAAAGTTAGATACAAAGTATTTATTTTATTAAAGTTATGACAATATCGCTGTTTTTTATAAATATTGAGTTGATAACAACGAAGTTTCATTTAAAATTTTTACCTGATCATTTCAAATTTAAATGATTTCAGCCACTGCTTTGATTTTAACAGAAAGAACAACAGCACTTTAGAAGACTCCCACTCTGGCACTTAACGTGTGGGTTAATATAGATCACGAGGACAATACAGTTAGAGTCGCTGCGGCAAGAGTTGCGGTCATGTGGATCGAGCTTTGATGGATGGGGACCTGATTAAGCTGCAGTTGTGGTAAGAACGAATACATTTGTTAAGTTGCTTACCGAAACCGGAACATACCAAATGTAAGCATTTCACTACAAAACCATAACAGCTGAACGAGACGAGCAAATATCTCTCCTATGATTTTCTTGGCAGGGCGGGCAAGTTACACCGACATAAAATGCAGACCCCACAACCTACGTCTAATAAAGGAATGAGGCTGATCCACTTCATTTGACGGTGAAACATGGTGTTCTGCTGGTAACTAATTAAATTTAGTTAACTTTAAAAAGATGGCAACCCTCTTTAAAAAATATTTTTGAAAGAAAACTTTCCCTGCACCTCTTGCAGTTGTTGTCCACACGGTAATACTTTAGTTATGGGAAAATATAATTTGACTTCTAAACAGATGGCAACGCTTTTCAAAAATTCTTCAACATACAACTTTCTTTAACCGCATTCGTTTCATATTCAAGTTTCTTTTAATCTTATTGTTATGGCATTCTTTTGAACTTTTAAATTTAACTTTTTAATCAGGTGGCAACCCTTTTATAAAAATATGCTTTATATTATTGGATATAAGTTATCTTTATAACAAATTTTATCCAAAGAATGAGCAACAAATACACACACTCACTCACAAACTTTAACATTTATAGCATAGTAGGATTTCATTTAACTTGTCAACAAAATCGATTTAAAATTGCTATGCTGATAGCAGTCCTCGTCAAAAATATGCGCGAAAGAGGTTCAGCTTTCTTTAAACCTCCTTCGCTTGATAGCCATTCAAAAATGTTTTATTTAACTTGCTACATAAATGGATTTTGGGTTTCCAAAGGGTGGCAGCCTTTCAAAAAAAAATAAAAAATTATCAACAAAAAGCTTTTTTAAACCGTTTAAAATATTTCGTTTAAATTGTAAATTAAACTGATTTTAACTCATTCAAAAGGTGGCAACGCCTTCAAAAATATGCTCAAATTAAAGCTTTCTTCAACCACTCTCTCTCTTGCATCAAAATATTTCACTTAACTTGTAAATTAAATTGATTTTTAAATTCTAAACTGGTGGCAACCCTCGTCAAAAGTATTTTGGAAATAGATAAAACTGCCCTTAAGCTTCACTTGTTTAATGTTCGTACTGAAATATTTAATTTAACTTGTTACTTAAATCGTTTTGGATTTCTAAACATGTGGCAGCACTCTTTAAAAATATTTTTTTTAAATAAAGATTTCTTAAACCTCTCTTGTTTGACACCTATATTAAAATATTTAGTTAAACTTGTAACTTAAATTAATTTTGACTTTTGGAATAGGTGGCAACCCCCTCAGATAAAAGCTTTAAACACAGACCAAGCTCACCAGCCCTTAGAGTATTCTAGAAATAGACTCTGTACAATATTTAAGGGCCTTTACGCGTCGGCAATAGCGAATACCGCAGGCTATGGAGTAAATATGAGCTTTACATTGATATAAATAGACTTACGGCCCAATTCTGTGTTTTCTTGATAAATTTTTTGTAAAGAAATTTTATCAAGATTTTTATCAAGTAAAAGCTTCCCTCGTATTCTGTGTCAATATTTATAAAACAAAAAGCTCTACGATTTCCACATAAGTGGAACTGATTTCCACATGTGTGGAACTGATTTCATTGTCACATATGAAAAATATGGATTTAAAAGCAACAAAGCTTTTGACTGTCGTAGCCGAGTAGCTAGAGATGTCGACTATAATTCCGTGTGTCGCAGGTTCAAATGCCGGCACATGGAGTATTTAATTGTTAGAAACAAATTTATTAATATACAAAATGTCTACATTTCACATGAAATTTCAATTTGTCAATAGCATTTTCAATCTTGATAATTTATCAAGAAAAAAGCTTTTGGTTTCTGTGCTAGAATACCAATTCTTAATAAATAATAAAAAAATGACAAATTATAAAGATTTTCAATTTATCAAGTGCACAGAATCGGGCTGTTAGTGCAGTAAATTTGAGTACAACGGTGCCGTTGGCTTAGCCATACCACTACCTATACTCCTTTATGAATCGCTTTGAAATTTTTGGTGGTGATCTTCCTTGCATGCAGATAAGCAATTAAAATATTTCGGACTACACCATTAAAACTTAACAAACGACACCTTATTAGCGCATTCATATTAAAATATATAATTATTGCAACTGGACACCAAATACAAATTTTCCGCTTACTTTCGCTGAATCAGCTGTGTAGCCACCGTAGAAAACCGCAAAAGCAAAAACTATGCGAAAAAAAAGGCAACCCACTTTGCTGAAGCAATTTTTAATTACAATGGTTTTATGTAGCAAATCTCTAAGGATGCCACTTTGCAATTAACCAAAACTCGCCAAACAAGTGCATATCACGTCATACATACATATGTATGTATATTTCATATATGTATCCTGTGCATTAAATGCAATGCAGTCCTTTAGACTGTCACAGGAACACGTTCCTCAAATAATGCACACAAACACATACTCAACTCAGGTTAGCTCAGCTCACATAAACGTGAGTGTGCACAGGCTTGCTGAAAAAGAACTGGAACGCTTGCCAGCCCATTGCTGTCAACCGCAAGTGTTGCGGGCTGTTCCTGCTGCGCTCATTTTTGGCCCGTACCGTAACCAGAAAACCAAACAAAAGAACGAAACTCACGCTGTTCATGCAAAAGCAAATGATAAACGGGAAAATATCAAGCGCACCATAGCGCTGACAGGACACTAGTTGAGGGCTTTTAATAGGGTTAACTGATTTTTGGCACTGCAACTGGTGGAATTTTCGCTAAAATCGCCAAATCATACATTTTTTAATGAACTATAAAAACAAAATTTTTCTTAGTTTTCTTTTTTTACTCTTGTCACTCCTCGTTGCAGCAGCCTCTGAAAAATATTAAAAGCTTTCCTTTTCATAAGCTCATTTACAAAATCAAATGAATTTCAGTTTCTAAATCAACTGCATAATTTTTAGACCCACATTTCATGCCAACATGGCAACATTTCCCACTCAAACAGCTAACGCCTATTCGGCTCTAAAAGTAGGTGACTGTTTCGACCGCAAAATATGTAGTGAAACGAGAAGCGCTACAAAAAAAAAAATTACTTCCCAACCATTTGCAGCATGAATTATGCATTTTTGGCTAGCAAGTTGGTTTGCCTTTTAGAGAAAGATATTTAATTAACATTTGCTATGTCAGCTAGTGCCTGACAGGGCACTTTTTGAATAATTAAAATTAATGCTGCAGCAAACTGTATATCATTTTTCTTTTTCTGTGTATGTACATAAATGGAAAGAACTAGGCTAGCAAAAAATGTAGTTTCACTTGCACCAGAAGGGGTGCAGCTTTTATTATGTAACGTGAAAAATGGAGAATTTCGATGAAAAGTTGCAATTTTTCATACTTGTTGCAGACCGACATAGATATGTCTAATATCTGATAAAAACAAACTTAAGTAAAGATCAATCAATTTTTCTGAAAAAACAAAATTTGGATGAAGTCTGATACAAAATTAGTAGCTGCATTTCATGGCAGACATACACTCGAAGATTTGCCATTGCCTGCCGAGCGGCGATCGCTGTTAGAAAAAATCTCATTGTTTATAATTTTTTGATCTTCGTCGAAGACTCATCTTCTCCTTTTGACAGAGCTTCTCAAATATTGCAAAAAACCCAATTCTTTTTTTTTAAGTTGACCACTTTTTTCTCAAAATCTGAGCCATCTAAAATGATAAAGTTTTGCTCAGAAACAGGTCCCGCCTAAAAATTTTAATTTTATATTACTCGACTAGCCAATTCCCGCTTGCTTCGCGGCGCATAATAAGAACGTTTGCGTGAGTCAATGCAAAAATAGCGTTTAAAGGCCAAAAACGGTCTGTAAAGGAAAAAAGTTGAAACGACTAAAGAGCAGAATCCTCCTCACACATGGGCCAAGAATAGTAGCGCTGTGATGCCATATGGAACACTAATCGCCGCTCTCGATGTCATGAACTTTACCGATGTTCTTATTTCCAACTGTGAAATCTCTGCCAAGCGTGCAAAGTCGTCTATGATCTTGCAACTACAACATTGGTCCGATGCGTAAGCCAATAAAAGTGCTTATAAGGAAACTCAAGAGCACAGATGAACGTTTTTCGTTACAGGAGTGCCAAGAATCCTCGCTATGCCACAGGAAGAAAAGTTTTCCAGTATATTGACTAAATGAGTCGTGTGATCTCTTGAACATCGTTGAAATGAAGCCATTGATATACCTACCGTGTTCCTTCTTGGACGGATGTGGTCGAATTATTCCTAGTCAATTCACCACTTTTACAATTCGTTTTAATATTTATGAACTGATTTCTTTGAGTCTTACTGCTGTAATAACAGCCGCCTGGAGCAACTTCGTCAATCGGAGGTAGATGCAAGATCGCATTAAGGGTGCATGAGGGCGTCAGACAAAGGTGCGCTAACACAATTTCATTTAGCCATCTGAATAGTAAACACACACAACAACACACACAGAGTTCCTATATAAATAAGCTATATGAGAAATTCAGTTTTTATGGGAGGTGCCACGCTCCCTTTTCCGAAAGCTTCCACTTGGCGTCGTGAGCACAGTATTAATAACATATCGTCGTTTAAAGTACAAAACTTAGTATCAACAAAATGCAAAACCATGTATGTGAGATTGCATAAATTTTATTTCTAGAAAGTAAAAACACTTATATTTTAAAGTGGTTTTGCATTAAATATTCACTTTATCCATTTAAATAAAAATCGATAGAAATATATGCTCCGTATAACTTTGTATTTTCCATTTAACTCAATGTAGAAATTCGGCAACCTTTCAGCGTAGTTAATGATATCGCCGCAGCATTCAAAAAACACATCACTCTGTGCAAACATCTTCAGCCGACTTATCATCAAATCAGTAGCGTAGAAGGAAATTGATTACTTTAATTAAATTTGTATTTAGCAAAAGTGTGTTTCCTGATAATAAATAAATATTTTCGCCCAAGAGCAACTCAATAACAAAGGAAATATATGTATGTACGTATGTATACAAATAAAATTAGTTTCGTAAGCGTACACACCTCTACATACTAAAATAGCAAAAATATACCTTGCAAAAGGTGAGACTAGGTTAACTACTAGTAGAGGACACGCTACCTTGTGACCAACACTAGTAGCCAAACTGGGTCCAAATAAATATATGGAGAAAATATGGTTACATTAACATTGCGATTTATCGGACTTGACAACCTCTGGTTCAACGCTGCATAGCATGGGACCACTGCTGGTCCACTTCTACAAAACATGAGGCCACCTAGACAACTAATCCTTTAGGAACATGGCACATTCGGCAAGCGAGTCATAATGCCGATGGGCCACGAAGCGGTGGTGTTCAACACATATATCAATTGTTTACGTTTGAAGTGGTCCAGGTCAGCATAACAAGTATCCCTTTGCAAACACTTAGGAACTACAACGTAGTGGACCACCTGGTTCTCAAATTTTTGCAAGGTATATATAGCACATCTACATAAATAATACTATACACATGTTCATATACATATATACATACATACATACATTGCTTTCACCTACTTTTGTATTTATGCACATCAATCGTCCAACAAACTGTAGATCTCATTCGCGAAAGCCGTCCGAGAGTCTCAGGTTAATTTTGACAAATGACTTTGATTCCCCTGATGTATTGAAGTAATTTAGCAAAATTAATGCTCCAATTAATCACGACGGTGGCACAGCTACCAAATAGTAGGTAGTAAAGTAAAATCCCCAGCTAAAGCTTTTTCACAAATTGTTCTAACGTCCTGGGGCAAGACGGACGGCAGCGCAGCGCTGATGGGACGTGATTATCAATGTGACTGTGGCAGTGCTGGCGATGTTGTCAGAAATCGCCTGTCAATCGATGGACTTAACGCTGAACACACGCATACATATCTACATATATATATACATATGTGCATATACTACATCGTATATCAAGTCAGTCAACTATGCTGACTTTGAGACTGACATCTGTCGAGACATTTGCGAGCCAAAACGGCCTGCGATTCAAGCAGTCCTCGTCAGTCAACAATGCTGAATTCAAGTGCAGATATCTATTGGATTTTTTTTTTCAATTGCAATTTGCCAATTACATTTTCCGTTGTCTAATTTGGCGACATGACGAAGGTCGTATTTTATTTATTTCTGATTTTGAATTTAATTTACTTGCATGTCACTTTTGTACGTACTTATGTATGTATGTATGTACGTGCAAGAAAGCGTGAGTGTTTCATTTGTCAACCGTCCATCAATGGACGTGCACTTTGAATGTACCAAAATAAAAATAAAAAACACGGGGATGCTTGCATTGATATCTGAGGGTGGGTCCATTTGACAAAAGCGGAATGTCGCTGGCGTTGGCAACAAATAAAGATGTACGCTAGCAGATAAAAACAGCAAACTGGAGATTATCAGATAAAAGTTTCTAAGAATAATTGTCAATATATGGAGATACTTTGGAAAGTTATTAGCAACTAAAAGTAGATCAGTTGACTCGTCAATTTTTACAAAACTTGGTGTATTTATTAGCCTTGGTACGAGAAAGCAATTCGTTGAAAATTATCCAAACCCGACTTAAATTGCACCGGTTTCGCATATAACGCTAATTTTCGGATTTATTAAAACTCCTATATATCAATAACTGAGGTCGTTAATTTACTCCAAGTTAATGCTTGCAACAAGCTCCTTACAAGAAATGAGACTGCTATAGACTTTTAGGTAGTTTAAAGAAAGTTGGAACGACAATAGTTGATACCTGCGCCGGGTATATAAAATTCGGTTTCGCCCGAACTTCTTTACTTGTATATATTCCTTAGTCTTCGATGTATGTATGCTGTGAATCAGGGATGTTGCGAATATTTGCATTCGCATTCGTTATGCGAATGATTCGCATCAATTTACACATTCGCATTCGACATTCGCATTCACATCAACTGAATGCAAATGTATACATGGGCAGAGAGGTGACAGGTAACAAGATCAATGGAAATAAGGTCAATTGACTTTATTTCCCACCCTGGTGCGCAATAAAGTCAATTGACATTATTACCTTTTCAAAAGCGAAATAAAGTCAACAAAAATTTGGAAATAAAGTCATTGACGCTATTTCCATTTGAATGAGGAAATAGCGTCAACAATGCTTAAAGTATGTCGATTAATAGAAAAAAATTTTGTTCTTATAATAAACATTGCCCTGTAAGTGTTGTTTTTTAATAGATGAAGAAGGTTATTGTGGTGGTATTAATCCACACACAATCATGAACTATAACCAATTGATTTTATTAAAAGGTTTAAAATTACGAATATAGTAAAAAGACGATGCGAAAAACCATTCACAAAACTACTAGATTATAACACTGTTTTGGTTAACCCCTCGCATTCGCATTCGCGTATGTGGAAAATATGACATTCGAAACATCCCTACTGTGAATATATAAATTTTTTCAAATGCAGTAATCTGTTAAAGTAAAATTTTCAGATGTTTATGAAAGGTATAAAGCCTTCGGCATAGCCGAAGACAGCGCTGTTCTTACTTGTTTCGTATTGTTTACGAGACAAAATTAATTTTATCTCCCTGCAAAGCTAAAGCCCGTCAGGAGACGACCAAAAATAATTATAATGCAAAAATATAAAGGCAGAGAAAATCTTAAAAAGGGAATAAAAATCGATCAAAAAGTTGGTCAAGGGAATTACTCTTATCCGAAAGCCCCTGAAATCTTCAACTTTTCCATACTCAGCCTGACCATGAATTTTAATTTCGAAAAAAATCGTTCACTTTTCTCTGTTTGTATTCACTAAGAGCGGATGAAAAAATTTCGGGTGAACTCGTTTTCCGGCGAATCTCTGGATAAGGCTGATTGTTTAGCTTTTGCAGCAAGTTTATGGATTACTTTCATTACCGTTACCATTATCATAACTGTTACCATAATCACACCATGAACATTACCATAACAATAACCGTTAATTACCGTTACCATAACTATTGCCTCAACCAGTTCCGTTTCCATTTTCGTTACCATTATCATTATCATTACCATAAGCGTTAGGGCTATTATTTCCTTTATCATTACTATTACCATTACCGTTACTATTGCCATTACTATTGCCAAAACTACTCCGTTACCATTACCATTTTCAGTTCCATTTCCATTTTTATTACTACTGCCATTATCATTACTAGAAGCATTTTAATATTATCATTACCCTTAACATTACCTATAATATTACTATTACAATTACCAATACCATTACCACTACAATTACCATTACTATCACAATTGCCTATTGTTACCCTTAACATTACCTATAAGATTACCATTACAATTACCAATACGATTAACCACTACAATTACCATTACCATTACAATTGTCACGATTATAATTACTACCATTACGATTCTCATTTCAATCGCCATAATTATTATCTACTATTCTTCAGCTAAGGAAACAAAAACTCTCTACAAGGTGGGATCCGCTAACTCAAAATATACGATGTGTCCAAGGGTTACCTAGGTCAAATACCTAAATCTCTCCTTTCGAGGGAACGGAAGGCGTAATTAACACCTGATTTCCATGAAAGTGAGTCTCTAGGAGAATAGGGAGAGTCTCAAATTAGAGAGCCATCAGACCTCTTCAGTGAACACAGCTTTGAAGATTGGGCCTTCTTCAAAACTTTCACCAGCCATTCAACAAGCTATATGACCCCCCAAGTTTCTTTAAAAGATGCCCTTTACGCCGTACAAATTAGCTTCTTATACTCACTTTGCGTGCAGCAATATCATTCACAGTCCATCTCAAAATTAAATAGTTTTTAGTGCCCGACTCACCCCTCTATTTATGTAGCTCCTTGTTCTATCAGGGAACAGGCATGCGGCTAAGTGGTGAACGAGATGGATAATCCTTAACCGAAATGGCAGGCAGGACAGCAGTTAAATTAACCACCGCCTAATCAAGGGCTTGCGTGAGAGCGAGATAGTGTAAGATCTATCACTGCGTTTCTGAAATTCCCACAATTTATAATTAATGCGGCCATGGTGCCTGAACGGAGGCACCAGTCCCCCACTGGTCGAAATAGGGTCCACCACCACACTGTACCGCAATTGCAATCGAAGCTCGAAACTTTAGTCGCGCACTACCACATTGTAACAAGAAGAGCAGTTGCACTGCTGCAACTGTTGTCGTTTGCGGTGCTTTTGGCATGTTTGATGTAGTGCCAACCGAGTTGTTTAGAAACTTTGCTACACGCGTTAAACTCTCCAAACAAGTAATGCGGCTAACATCATAACAACGGGAACAGATACTAAAACATACATATGTATATATACATATCCCTATATTCATATAGCCGCATATTATGCATGCCGTATATGTTCGCAATCTGTGTTATATGTTTGCAACTCCCATAAATATTATTGAACTTTTAAGTGTCACTTAAATAAATTTAGTTCTTATGCTGTTTGCAACTAAATACAAAGGTACGTATATAATTTTCAGTTTTAGTAGATTTACGCGCCATAGATGCAGGACAAACGTGCGACGAAAAGTCGACCAAATGTGGTGACCATCTGCGAGTGTAGAAGAAATTCAGAAAGTTCTTTCAACATTAATTATAGACTTAAGAAGTAAGCATACAAAGCAGTTTGTCAAAGTGCAACACATGGCGTATGAGTTACTATTGAGTTGGTAAAAGTTTTGGTAGACGTTTAATCGATTAAAGTGTTATGTAGTAGATGATTTTTAAAAATATTTATTGAATAAATAACATTCGATTTTCATTATTATCTTCAATAGTTGCATTAATGTTTGCATTAGGGCGAATCTTTATTTGGTAGATATATACATAGATATGATTTAATATTACACCGTGCGACAGTCAATTTTACACATACAAATTTCAATATATTCTAAAAACAAAAGGGTTTTGGTTTTACTATCTGACGTAAGGAGTTTTTTTTTTAAATGACTTTGAAATTACAAGGATGTGATTACACCTAACAATAACCCAAAACTCGTTCAGAGACACAAACTCCAATGTGTTTTTTCCAGTGTCGAAGAACTCTGAAGATCTACGAATGCTTGTCGTATGTTAATTTCGGCAGGTTGTGGGGAATCGCGAAGTTTGGAATGCAATTTCTCAACAACGCGAAGATAGATTTTTTTGTCCAAGGTCTCTGAAAATGTTACTAGTTCACAAAATTCTTAAATTATGTAATTTTTAATGTTTATTGTTAATTAGTTTTGAGTTTATGAAGGATTTTCTTTAGTCAATGTAATCAAATTTTGTCGTAAGCGTCATTTGTCCACATTTTGGCAGCCACTTTGTATGAAATACGACAAAATGTAATCAAAATTTCTACCAAATTAATGGCACTTTTTACTCAGTATCTCGGAAACTAAAGGAGATATCCAAAAATTGAGAACGCCATTTTTAATATATTGATTAGTTTAGTATGACTGCATCACCAACTAAATTTTTACTAAATTATCGAAAATGTTGTAGGCAATATCGCGGAGACTAAAGGAGATATCTAAAAACTGATAACACCAATCGAAAGACCTTACTTTAAAATATATAACTGCATCTAGAACTAAAAATCGTCAAAATGGCACTTACGACAATCTTTTACCCAGACGACGAAGTGTTTGTCCGAACTACTCTTCCAATTCGTGGTGTGTGTCTTGAAGTAGTTACAAAAATGGTGGGACCTACTGCTTCACGCCGCCTTCGAGAACAGCCAATGGATTTTATGAGAAGCTTTTTCATGGCAAAAATACACTCGGAGGTTTGCCTTTGCCTGCCGGGGGCGACCGGTGTTAAGAAAAAATGTGTTTCCTATATTTTTTGCAACACTCTTTGACCATCATGGTTCGAATCCAGGTGATTCGTAGTGGTAGACATATATACACAGCAAGTTAAATAAAAAAGAGCTATGGCAAGCTTCGCACCGCCAAGGAAAAAAATAAAAATAGGAGGAAGTCTAACTGCTGGGCGAAACTGAATTTAATAAACCCGGCGGAGTCGCAAGTTATTAAAATTATTTTTGGTTTTGTATTTCTGAAAATTACATTTGATTCGATACAGGTGGACTGTAATAACAAACGTTATGTGTTTAAGTTGCCGCAAGTATACATAAAAACAATGCCTACACGTACATATAAGTATTTTACATACATAGAAATATTGAATATAAATACTCATACATACATACATTTGTACATTTATGCAAATATTCCCACCATGCAAAACATGAGAAATAGGCAACAATCGGCAATGGCAACAAATTGGCGACTCACCGATTTATCGCTGTGGTGACAACTCGGCAACATCACTTCGTTCATGTCAATTTTGAATAAATAAGTTCTCAAAAATTCCGAAACTTATGAATATGGCGTCAATAGTATTGGCCAAAAGCATCTAAATTATGCCCAAGGACAAGAGTGAAAAAATAGGAAGCCTCACAGCGAGAAAATGAATTAATTCCGATTGTAAGTTGCAATTTGGTATACAAAAAAATTAATGAAGTAATAAAAAGAATAAAATTATTCCAAATATCGCCTGAAGCGATAAGAAAAGGACTCATTCAGGTAATAAGAAAACGGCTCGCCCAGGCGAGTTGCCTTCGGCGGACGTTTTAGAGCGACCGGTAATAGGAAATCGATTCGATGGCAATATTACCGGCAATAAATTTGTTTCCGAGGGCGACACGTTTTCTTATTGCCGGCAACACAAATTGTTTGGTGGGTTAAAACTGGGCCAGCTTCATATTCATAAATAAATAAATAAATATTTGACGCTTACACAATATGTCAGTGTTTGGCCGAACTTCCCCGCCGATTTATGGCATTCGCCTTGATGTTGTCACACAAAGGGGAGATACAACAGTTATGCGCCACCTCAGAACGGCAATTGGGTTTAATGCGAAGCTTTTTCCATGGTCATTGCCTGAGGATGGGCGAATGTTTCTCTGTCCAGGGATCGAACCCTGAATCTACCGAATAGTAGTGTGCGCTTGTAACCACTCAAAAGTGGCGGTCGTTGCATATTTACACAGAAAGCAATTTGCAATATCGAATTCCCGTTAAAAGTAGTGCAATGCAATCAATCTGCAACCTACACAAGTCAACAATTAAAAAAAATAATAATTAAAAATATTTTGGTTCAGAGATATCATTAGTGGTCTGCTATTCTTGAAGTTAAACTACTTTGCCATTAACTATTTTAATTTCAGTATTTGAATGATATATTTGAGGCTAATTGGAGAATCACATTGGAGGTCCACGTTGAGAACTAACTTTTTCTCAACTTGAGAAACAGTCCTATTTGGTAACGCTATGATTCCCCACTTAAGATACTATTGAGAAATAACGTTAGAGGTTTGAGAAATACTTTAGTTCCCAACTCAACCTCAAGTTGAGCTCAAGCTTAAATATTTTGTGCGTATGTGGTGATGGTACTCAGGCCGTTTTTAAGAAGCCTCACTTATATCTACACCACCTCTTTATATTTAAACTGATTGACTACTAAAAGGAATAAGTCAGCATTTTTTCGATATGACAAATTTTATGCAGTTCGGCTCGTTTAAAGGAGTTCTGTTGAACTTCATTAAATTTTTAATATCCAAAAAATGCTGACCTATTTTCTTTGATAATTAACTGACTCCTTTATACCTAAGAATTATATCCCCTTTACTCCAAAACCACTGTTGACTAGTGTTATGATTAACCTATTCAGTTATTCGCCCATTCACGTATTTGCTGAGTGTTGAAGGAGAAGTGTTGGCTCACTTTAATACCAACGTTATAAATTTGTACATTAATTAATGCATCCAGTGGAAATAATATATTCGCAGCACCGAATGAAACGCAAAGGAGGGAAATAAAAATAAATATTTTATATGAATAAACTTTATATAATATGCCGAATAAGGTTATATGCATGTTTTTATTTATTAATTGGTATCGATATAAAAGGCGCGTGAGTAATGTTACAAAGTATCAGTTATAAATAAATATGAAAGCACCCAGTACTATTAAAAGTAAAGGCCTTTGGTGATACTTTAATTTTTTCCCCACTAAATCTGATGAGTTAAGTTGTAATGCAAAAAATTTTCATTGATGTCAAAGGTGAAAGTGAAATCGGCGAATTTTCTACTAAACAAAATATAGTAAAGTACATATGTAGCTCTTGCAAGTGAATATTTCGTTTAGGAATGTATAGACATACATATCAACCCAACAGGACTGAAAGTTAGGCAGCAGTACAAAACCGAAGTAAAAAAATAAATTTTTAAATTTCTAAGGCCCACTTGTAGAACACCTGGTTATCTATTTACCTCAAAGTTTACCGAGTGTCTGGATCTCTCCATTGCTCCTTTGTAGGAAATCTAAGGACGAACTTTCTTTCAAAGGAGAATCCTAATTTCAGTTTTCTCTAACAACTTTCTAAACTACGCCCTGTGCCTGGAACTCTACTCGTCGGGCCATAATCATCGGGCCTCCTTTTGGATCCCTAAATTAGGAGATGTCAAATCCAACAAACCAGTAAGAGCCGCTCCTGACATTCTCCTTTGTAGCCTGTTGAACAAAGAAACCGTGGTTTTGACCACAGCTTTAGCAACCTCGAGAGACTCACTTAAGTCTGGCATAGCAAAGACTGGCTGGCTGGCTAAAAACACAATTTATCCCGACTCGACACCGATATATCCCATACATATATTTATTATATATCCGGCTTATGAAGAGACCCAAAATGGCATAAACCACCTCCTGAATTGCCCCGTTTAACCAACTCAGCTAAGACAGCAATTTTTCTGATCCTGAGCCTCCTATTACTTCAGCTTGGCGACAATGATTGATAGACCAGCCGATTTAAATAGAGCTTAATAGTGCCGCTACGACAACAACAACTCGCAAAAATGATACTTGATAAGTCCTGACGCCATAAAATCTATGCAGTCAAAATTTTTCTTCTAGAAGATTCTCTCCCAGTTAATCATAGACAATCCACGCATAGCAAAAGGTTTTGCTTATAGAAATTGCAAAGCCGTTTCTTGCATTAGTAATTTGATTTTTTTTACAAGGCATTTTTTTGGGAACAGTTGCAACGACTACACAAATACACACAAATGGATATATGTATCTGCCTGACGCATTTGCTCCACTTTCCGGCGCTAAATTTTCTAATCTTCTTTCAGCTGGCTTTATCGGCTGAAATTTCTGCAGTTTCAATTTCAGTTTCACTGCTTCGAAATCACTGCGAGTAAGAACTTTTTAATGAGATTTCGAACTCGGGCATTGCACAAATACTGCCAACCGATGGAAAGACGAAAGGACATATTTATGTATGTAGGTACATAAGGGCGGTCCAAAAAAATATTGAAATCGGAGTTTTAATGTTCTCACCCCCTAAGATTGTTCTATACCCCAAAAAAATGTGCCTCTATTTTTATGTTTTGAAATAAAAAAAAATTTTAGAGGTCGATCAACACGCTCATAGTTTTCCAACCACTTTCTATTACCAACCTCTTTCTATTGGTCCCCCTATTGCATTTTTCGGAGTTTTTGGGGATTATTAGTGAACCTTTAAATTATAGTTACTATGAAAAGATGGTTAAATAAACAACGCTTAAATAAACAATTGTGTGAAAATTTTTGATTCTTAAGAATTCTATACCATTCCTGCGAAAAGTGGATTTTTCCCAAATAAAATACATGGAAAACTTTACGCGCTTTGACCGATCTCTAAATATTTTTTTATATCAAAATAAAAAATAGGGGTACATTTTTTCGGTATAGAACAATCCAAGGGGGTGCGAGCATAAAAATTCCGACTTTACTTTTCCACATACATTTAGGACCACCCTAATGTGCATACATATGTACTTCTCTGTATACAGCTAAGGATTTGTACAGCATTTCTTTTTATTCAATTGTTGATGTTTTTCGGGTACAATTCTTTCTACTTTTTTTATTTATTTTTTTCCTTTGCTGCTTTAAATTTTTTATTATTAGAGCTTCGTGCTACTTCGGTGCAGCAGTGGATGGCTTCAAGCGATAAAAGCATTTTTGTACACTTTTCGATGTATATACATATCAATATATACATATATGGATTTGAGTGCCATACAACTCTTAGGAATNTTATTTTTTTCCTTTGCTGCTTTAAATTTTTTATTATTAGAGCTTCGTGCCCCTTTGGTGCAGCAGTGGATGGCTTCAAGCGATAAAAGCATTTTTGTACACTTTTCGATGTATATACATATCAATGAATACGTACATATGGATTTGAGTGCCATACAACTCTTAGGAATATTGAAATTAAAGATTTTTTTACAGTTGTTCGTGTGTGTTAATCTTAATGTTATGGTTAAATGTTTTCAATTGCATATAAAATAAAAATTGCATGCAAGGATAAGCAGAAAATATTTGCAAATCGCACGAGACTTTAATAGAGGTATACTAAAGCTAAATGAGAACAACTAAGATGTGATTTTAAAAACAAATTTTTTTTACTTTTTAAGAGACGAGCCTGGGGATGATGTTCTTATAGTATATAGTAAGTACCTATTGTTGCTAGTTCTTATGAAGAACGCTGCCATATTATTTCCATTTTCAACTTACTCGGGGCTGCTGGAGCCCGTAGCTGCAGTGACTCTAGTGTCAGAGTTTAGCAGAGTTGTATTGTAGTGGCTTACATAGCACTGCCTAGATAAGTTTGATCCTCAATCTTTGTCATCAAGCTCAACTAACGAAAGGCAAAGAAATTGTTCCCCTTTGACTGGATTGGACCAAAGGTATAGGGGTGTTAGTTGAGCGGGGGTCTAGAGGGCACGCGAAGAGGTGTTGCGAGTCAGGAGGTAACCGTGAACCTCATTGAGCACACCTGAATTCATCTTACTCAGGTAGAAGTTTAACCTGCTGAAGTGTCCTGACGACCGAAGTTGGGATATGGTGGTGCGAAACACGCAAGCCAAACGACGTCAGGTGGTGGTGAACCCAAATCGGCACTAGTATAAGTCGAGTCTGACTCCTAATAAATTTCATTTATGGGCTGTATGTTCCAGGGGGCTCAGCAATAAGCAGGTGTCTGTACTCCAGTTAGCCGTGGGGGTAGTCTTGGTGTGTGTGGGGACTGGTACGTGGCCTATGTTGTACTTCACTGAGGCAGCTGTGTTATTTGTTCGTTTAGAACAGCACGGGCCACAAATTACGTGGTCCACTGCCGATGAGTTCTAAGGCCTGAGCAGGTTCTGGAGTGGCTCCATCGGTTACAGGTATTGCACCTGACTGGAGTGTAGGTGTAGGTTTCTGGCACTCAGCTGAGCAGAATGGTCGATAGGACAAGTCTCTGGGGTGCCAGTCGAGAGATCGAGTTCTAGGCAATTTTTGTTTTTATTAACCGACTTCGCAAAAGGAGGAAGGTTATCAATTCGTCGGAATATTTTTGGTATGTATGTTACCGCATAACTTTGGACCACGTTAACCGATTTCTATAATTGTTTTTTTTTTTTTAAGAAAGGGTGTCCCATTCTAATTTGGTTTAAATCCGATAATTGGATCATGACGAGATTAACGATAATCTTAAATTTGTATATGAGAATTGAAGTCGGTTTTTTTTTGCTTAAAAATTACTTGTTTTTATTTATTTTTTTTTTGTATTGTAATTTTTAAATTGTATTTAAAAAGAAAAAATATATATCCTTTTTTTAATTTTATGGTCATATGAAATTAGTTTTATAATTGGTAATTTATATTTGAATTGAAATAATTGACTTACTTTACTCCTACTTAACTGACTTACTACCACCTCCGAGCGGACGCGGAACTGCGAACTCATAACCAGGGCCGTGGAGAGAAAACTCGGGCCCCTATACATAAATTGTATTAATTTAAAAGCATGTGATCATTTTCTTTTATGTGTAGAGTCAGAAACAATCAGCACGAGTCGCAAGAAGCAAACACATTGTAAAAAAAATAATAACAAGTTATGGTTCTGATATTTCGGGGCCCTTAAAAAACACGGGCCCGTGGGGACTCACGCTTTTGCCCTCTCCCTCACGACGGGCCTGCTCACAACCAGAAGCGGTAGTTTTCACGCGACGCCACAGCTGACATTAGTCAAGAAAGGCCGAAAGGCCTGCTCACCCGAAGCACGCCGAAGACAAAATTCATAATCAGGCGATGGTTGAAGAGTGCCGCCAATACCAGGCCACCCCAAAATAAGGATGCGGGTAAGTGAAATCTGAGAAAAGCGGAAAGTATTCAGCCTAATTCTAAAGCTTTCGGTGCAGCTGTAGATTTTTTTTTAATATATCAAGCGCTCGGCGCTGCAGGAAAAAGCACTTCTAAAGTCTAATTTTGCCAAAGTTGTACTATATCCCGTTGTTGTTTTACAGCAACAAAACTTTCTAAATTATGATCGAAACGATTTAAAGGTAATAGCTGCTGCCAGAAATCCGATCGGATTACAATTACATAGTTATATTCTTTGGCTTTTAAAAGTTCGCTAAAAACTTGCAACTAAAAAATTCATTTCCAATAAGTGAGTACATCAAGCCACCGCCACCCACGCTTACCCGTCTACGTGACTGCGGTATACAAACAAAGCTAATTTTCAGTTTTGCACAAAACCCCCCAAAAAAAAAAA
>NW_016166456.1:0-24231 GCF_001687245.7 Rhagoletis zephyria | reverse complement strand
TAAAAATAAATTCAATTACAAAATAAAAACAAAATAAAACTGTTAATTACATTAAATAAAAATTCCACATAATAAAATATAAAAAAGTTAAGGGGAAAAAAATAAAAAAAATAAATTATGTACATAAAATTAGAAAATAACAATAATCAAATTAACTAAACTGAACTGAATAAAAAACCGTACAAAAAGTAACCAAAAAAAAACAATAAAAAAGGAAACGAAACAAAAAATAAAATAATTTCAATTCAATAAAAAATCAGTTATAGTAAAAAATAAAAAAAAAATATATACATATATAAAAAAAAACTTTATTTAGAGTAAAATAGAAAAAATAAAGCAAAGCAAAATGAAATGTAACGAAATTAAATAGAGTAAAATCAAATAAAGTAAACCAAATTAGTGAAATTATACAAATTAACTATTAAAAGTAAATTAAAAAAATATTAATTCAAACAAAATATTGTAAAAAACTATGAAATTTCGATATTGATTTATCTGGAGTTGGGTTTATTAAATCTAGGCAAACTTTGCTTTCTGCTCACAAGAAAAATAAAATAAAAGTTAAGAAGAAGGAAATTGTGATGATTTAAAACTTTTGCAATTGATTTCGATCACCAAGGTTGGAAATATGAAATTCAAGTAAAAAAAAAATGAAGCATAAATTTTCATTCGAAATTATTTTGGTAAATTAAAAATTAAAATAAGGCTTTGAAACATCATATAAACTAAAAGTAAATATATGTATAATAAAAAAAAATTACGATACGAACAAGTATTTTCGAAAAATTATTATTGAAGCTTAAAACTATTCGTGAAAAGAACTCCGATTCCAACATCTTAAGAGTTTCAAACGCATATAAATTAAACCAACACGTGGCAACATACTTACTTGAAAAAATATTCCGACCAATTAATAACCTGCTCCTTTTTTAGTCGGTTAGAAATAAGTAAAATTCGAAAAATAATTTTTAAAAGGCTTCACGAAAACGTTGCTTGAATTCTTACCTCACAGAAAATAATTAGTTTATAACTAAAATATATATATACTTACCTATGCGCATATATTGCTAACGAAAAAAATAAATAAAAATCTTAAAAATCAAAAAGGTGTTGCTAAAGAAAAATTTGAATATGAAAAGCAAACAAATGTCTGCGTGCATTACATACATTCAAATAGAGAAATAAAAAAATTCACAATTTCTAAAATTGGACAAACATTAGCAATAAATTTCGAAAATACTTTTACAAGTATATAAAATATGAAAATTTAAGTGGAAACAAACAAGGCGTTGAACGCCTTGAGGAGAATTTCAATATCAGAATTCCATTGTTGCGATTTGCAAGCAATTATATGTATGTATGTATGTATGTATGTATGTATGTATGTAGTTAGTATATGGATATGCTGCTCTTGTCGTTTTTGTTGCTCTTTTTGTGGTCTTCATTGTCGCACGCCGGCTGGCGCATACAAAACATTTTTGTTCACTTACGCCTGTTTGCCGCATTCTCGACAAGTGTCAGTGTAAATTGTAGCATGCAAAAATCTTTTGTTTATTTATTAAAGGATCACTCGTTTCCTTTTTGCATTGAACTTTTTTCATACGTAAAAATCGTTTGCTCATAAATAATTTTTTTATTCGCTCAGACGAAAGTCATCTGTTAAGTGGCGGTGTGAAAAATCGTATGTCATAGCAATATTTAAAAGCAAACGAAATTATGAAGCTACCGCAATGTTTTGAGCTACGTGCAGAGATTTTTAATGAAAAATTAATTGTATTCTCCGTTTTAATTTGCTTGCACACGAAAAGTTGCGCCAAACATTTGTGCACAGTTTAATACTAATACAAATTCAAGTTGTTGTAGTTTGAGGATTAGCGATATTTTTTACTTTTTTCGTTGGCGATAACTGTAAAGCCCACTCAAGTCTTTAAATATTATATATTGCAATTGCCTGTTTTAGGCAGGGACCGTGACAGTTACAACTTTTTTTAAGAAAATCGCTCTTTAACAATTATTTTTTTTTTTTAACTTATATTTAATAACTCCGTAAATAACCGTTATTTCAGACTTTACATTATAAATCCAAAATAACAATTATTTTTGATTTTTATCTAAATAATTTGCAAATAACAGTTATTTTTGATTTATAAATTATATGTCTTAGATAACAGTTATCGAAGACTTTTATATATAAAAATCAGTCACTGACCTTTATATTTTAAATCATACTTATAAAAGTAATTTGTATAAGTCGTAGTAAACTTTTGTTACCCAACAGCTTTTAAACTACAAAAAATGTTAAGGACTTTTACACGAATGATTTAAAAAATAATAATATAAAAATCGAAAATAACTGTTATTTTGAATTTATAACATAAAAATCAAGAATAATTGTTATTTTTTCAATTTTGCATAAAAATTGCAAATAAAAATTTATTCTCAAATTTGAGTTTCGGCGAAAAAAGAAATCGATTGGTATGTATTAATTAGTTGTAGAATATTTCTTTCATAGTGAATTTTTCCATGACAGTTTTCATCAATAATTGTTATGTTCAGTCCCTGGTTTTAGATCTAAGCGAAATGTTTCCCATTTTTCTAACAATAATCTAGGCGACAGCTGCGGATAGTTCCACTACTAGCAGGCGGCATTGTTGCAGTTGTTGAAAAGACAAATCACTGACGTTAAGCTTCTTGCTTCAGTAAGTCTACTGCCTGCACGATTTGTTCTAATGATCTTAATGATTTTTAAATTAATTAGGCATTTAATACACAATAAAAGCAACAACAGCAATCAAAAGATAGAATAAGTAATGCAAGTGGTATTTAAATAATTTGCAGACTATTGTGAGTTGAAAACTCGATTCCATGTGCAGCATCGTCAAACTCAGCAACGCGCGAAGTGATTTATGGTTGTGCATTAAGATCATTTAATTTTTAAAGTGATTTTTTTTTCTACTTAGTAAAGGTGCTATTAACATCCATAAATTGAACGAATAACTTTTTGGTTTACTGCTGGAAAATCGATTTTGTTAAACGAAATGAAATTCTGCGATAGCATCGAACTCGCAAAAATGGTAAGAGAAATATTAATATCAAATCAGATATAGTCGCCATGATTGCAAAAGGTCTTATTTAACATTTTCTTTAGAAATGTGTTTCATTAAATTATTTTTCCTATTAAAGTTTTAAAAGTTATTTTATTCTGCTGTAAAATTACAAATTTGTTAAATAGGGCTTTTGCATTGATGACATCGATATACATGTGTACATTATGTTCATTCGTATGTAAGTAATTAGAATTTTAGTACTTTTAATTCCTAATGATGATAACTATATACATTAGGGCGGATCAGTTTTTTATGATTATGATGTAAAACCCATTTCGAGCTTGCCAAACTGCGAAACTAGTTTTTTGCTTACGTATAGTTATGTATCTACATTAGGGTGGTCCAAAAATGCATGTGAAAATGTAAAGTCGGATTTTTCATGCTCCCACCCCCTAGGATTCTTCTATACAGCAAAAAATTTACCCGTATCTTTTTATTTTGCTCAAAAAGTATTTAGCGATCGCTCAAAGTTGTCCATGTATTTTATTTAGGAAAAAACAACTTTTCGTAGAAGTGGTATAGAATTCTTCAAAATCAATATTTTTCGATCGGATGTTTCTCTTCAGTAGATTCCCAATAATGGTACCCAATCATTTATTTAACAATTTTTTCATATGTAGTAACTATATTATATATGTAGGTTCGCCAATACACCCAGAAAATACAAGAAAATTCAATGGTGGGATAAATAAAAAAAGTTTAGTATAAAAAAGTGGTTCAAAAAAGAATTAGGTATTGTTATTGGAAGTCTCCTGAAGAGAACCAGAGTTTTCCGATAGAAAATATTTATTTTTAAGAATTACNGTATAAAAAAGTGGTTCAAAAAAGAATTAGGTATTGTTATTGGAAGTCTCTTGAAGAGAACCAGAGTTTTCCGATAGAAAATATTTATTTTTAAGAATTACACACTATTTCTACGAAAAGTGTTTTTCTTCCCATATAAAATACATGGAAAACTTTCAGCGTTTTCAGCGTCCTCTAAATAGAAATAATAGGGGTATATTTATTTCTATATAGAAATATCCTAGGGGTTAGAGTATTACAATTCCGACTTTACTTATTTCGGACCACCCTAATGTACATACCCTGCATGGAAAACTACTAGTTGTGAACTAGAATGCTACCAATTTGCGCTTTAGACCAACCAGTTTACTTTCTATTCTTTTTCAATGTTGGCTACAAGATGCNAGCGTCCTCTAAATAGAAATAATAGGGGTATATTTATTTCTATATAGAAAAATCCTAGGGGTTAGAGTATTACAATTCCGACTTTACTTATTTCGGACCACCCTAATGTACATACCCTGCATGGAAATCTACTAGTTAGTTGTGAACTAGAATGCTACCAATTTGCGCTTTAGACCAACCAGTTTACTTTCTATTCTTTTTCAATGTTGGCTACAAGATGTCAATTGTCTGGCTATGCATCAGCACCTACCAGTAGAAATACTAGTAGTATCATACCAGTTGACGACGCAGTCTGCCAATTCATCCCCAGTGAAAGGAATAATTATGTAATTTTGCTAGTGACGCTCCAGCAGTCGCAATGGCGCTATTATGCCATTCCTTAGGTCCGAAGCTCAAGCCCTCCGGCGGGGAACTCTTTTTCTTTCTTTAATGTTTGTTTTTTTTATTTGAATAGAATTTTTTTAAATGTAGGTTTTTAATTTTAGTTTTGAAATTTTATTTTTTAAAACAATACTTTTTTTTTAATTTCACTTAATTTTTATGGTACAATTATCTATTTGCACGTTTTTTCTCAAATCAGTTAAGATTTTCAAATCTTAATTTTTTTTTTTAATTAAATAATTATATTAACTTATGTACGTACATTGATTTTACTTCAAAAATCTTAACCAAATCCAAGCGTATTCGAAATTTTGATCTCAGAACCGCACCCGGAAGTCTTCACACGAGGCCACAGCCAACATTTGTAAGAAAAGCGAATTGGTAAATAGGCCATCGCTTGAATTTATACTAGTTAATGAACTGGTATTTTTACGGATTGGTTTGACTTCTCACTACATTGGTATATATATATGTACGTTAGCATGGGCTGAAAATCCGATTTTTTTAGAATTTTGATTGCTAATAGCAAAAATATGATACATTGGCTCGCCCAACTCCATCAAAGTTGAAGTGCTAAACATTTTTTAGCTTACTTCGATTCTCTACAAAAAATTTCCAATATACCAAATTATTTAGGTCTAATACTTTCGAAGATAATTGCAATTTTTGTAAAACAAATGTATTAATTAGTGTATTTATTAATTTTAATTTTTTTGAGCACATTGAACTTTGATGGACTTGGGCGAGCCTAAGATATTGACCCAAACTTGTTATCTTTTACACAAATTGTTTTCAGAGCATAATGTACCATATTTTTGGTTCATTATTCTAACCATATTTTTGCTATCGAAATTATAAAAAAGCGGATTTTCGGCTCACGTACATATGTCCATATGTCGTTAAGTCGACATCCTATTTTGGGGTATAATTTTTTTTGCTAAATATTTTCTGCCGATTCANACTTCTCACTACATTGGTATATATATATGTACGTTAGCATGGGCTGAAAATAATTTTTTTTTTGCTAAATATTTTCTGCCGATTCGGAGCCTCAAGGTCATTGCATTACGTTTATCATGCGTTGCGTTTCTATAAAATATCGCCTTGCGCTTTGAAAGGCATACATTTGCACGCACACACATGTGTAAATGCGCTTGAAAATATTTTTAGACATTTAACCATAAATCTGTCAATCAAGTATCAATTGGAAGCTTATTAATATTTCAGCAGATGAAATAATGATCGAAAGAAGAAATAATAATGGTAAATATGTAGATATATACTAATGTATGTACGTATGTAGATATTACATGTATCAACAAATGGTTTATAGAAGAAACAAAAAAAAAAAACACATTCAAAAAGTCGCATCTTCACTTTGTAGTTAATAATTATGCTCTTTCTGTGGCTGTGGTAAAAGGCTGATTAATTATATTTCATAATTATGAATCAACTAATTAGACATATTTTCTTACACAAGCTTCGTTTATTTGTAACCAAGCTAGAAAAAAGAACGCTCAGCTTGGTTAATATTTAAATTTAGATACCTAAGCAACCCTGTTGGTATCTGCCAGATACCTAAGCAACCCTGTTGGTATTTGCCATGATACGGCAATCACTCATACTTTGCTATATATGTGATTCTAAACAACCACCCTTAAGGCTTGTTCTCACTATGTCAAATTCAATGGCATTTAAAAGCTGTATATTAATTGATCTCGATCAGCATAGGTCTTTGGTCGTGTACATGCGCTGCAAAATCGGCTATCTGCCTGTTTTTGAACTATTTAAAATATGATTGGCAAATATATGAATAAAGGAGATAAAGTTGTGTCAAAATATGTCGACAAATATTTTGGCGGCAAAATATTATATAGTGAAAACCAGACCTTTATTCAGGGCGTTTCATAAGAAAATAGCCTTCCAAGTTGGTTCCTCCTCAGATGCGATTAAAATATTCTTGATTCATATTAGACATTTTTATGGCAGGAATGTGGTTAAGCTCTTGTGAGTGCACACTACTTCCCATCCTGTGAAGCTTGCGAAAGCATCGAGGCTTATTCCTTCTCTCTATTCGTTCCTTGAGGTTATAATTTTGCGCATATTTGTGACTTTTACGTAACCTTATATAGTAGTGATGGCATCTACGGTATTTTTAAGCCATTTTGGGGTTAAGTTTGCATGGGAGGTATGGGTTAACATATGTGCAAAATTTCGGAATGATATGTTCATTGGTCCGTTTTTACGGCCTTTTTAAGCCGTTTTTGAGGTTAAGTTTGTATAGGTGGTATGCTTTGAAATAAACCGATTACGCCCAATTTTTGAAACTGAACACATAATGCTATTACAAACATATGGACAAAATTTCAGTCTCATATCTTCTTAGGTGCACTTTTTATGGCATTTTTAAGACGTTTTTGAGGTTAGGTTAAATGGGAGGTATGCCTTAAAATAAAACGATCACGTTTTTCGTTTTTTTTCTTGAATTATTCCATAAATGTTACATACGGAAAACTGAGGTTCCACGACGATTGCTTCTAATTTTTTCTAAAAAATTTATGGAGATGTACAGCTGTGCACGGCAGGGGCTCCTGGAGGCCCTACAGAGGATAAACGAGTGAAGCCGCAATTGCTGATAGAGCGTATTGGCCATTATTAAAAGAAATCAGGTTCAAGGTTTTCAAAACATTTTCAAATATTTTTTCGATATGTTTATGCAGGCTTAAATTTTATTTTTATTTTTATTTTATTTTTTGTAAAAACAGAATTTTTCTTGTTTTTTCTATTTGCTAATGCATTTATTTTTATAGAATAACCAACTTACTACTTAAATACATATGAGTAAAATAAATAGTATATTACAAGACTGCTCTTGGCGTTGAGGAAGCAAAAATTTAACAAAAAAAAAAACGCGCAAAAGAGATAAGAAATAGCTTTAACTGTTGATTGCTGCAAAGCATAATTATAGCCATTTACAAGCCACGAGCGAAANTACAAGACTGCTCTTGGCGTTGAGGAAGCAAAAATTTAACAAAAAAAAAACGCGCAAAAGAGATAATAAATAGCTTAAACTGTTGATTGCTGCAAAGCATAATTATAGCCATTTACAAGCCACGAGCGAACAAAAGTAATGCATTGCTACAAAAGAATAACAGCAAATGTATGTACATACGTAGATACAACAACTGAAACCAAATGCTCTATTGACAAGGAATTTTGCTCTTGGCCTTAAACAAATTATATGCTTTGGTCGAAGCAAAGTGTAATTTCGCTCCGCCGCAGCCACAATGGCTTGAGGCAGCACTTTTAAGCAGAAACGCTTTGCAGTTTATGAAGAAAAAAACTTTACCTAATGAATAGTAACAGTTTCTAAAAGCAATACCTAAGTATATATTATGCAAAATTAGCAGTAAATTAGGAAGTGTTACACTTAAAAGCAAATGAAGTGCAAATTGCTATGTTAGATACAAAATTTGTTCAAATTCTTTTTTTTTTTGCACGAAATATTTTGCATATTTTTCACGAGATGCGTAAAAATGTATAAAGACATCCAGTTAAGTATGTACATATTTACATATGTATGCGAACTTTGTGCTCATAAGTATACACAAATACTTTTTATTTCTTGTTATCCGCGTGTCTTTGATGCTGCTCTCCTTTAAAAAAAAAAAAGAAGAAATTGGCTTTCAAGTGCGCGCCAAAAGCAGCAGCTAACTACCAGTTAGTTAATGATTATTTAATTAGCTTGCCAGTGAAAAGTTAACATGAACTTGATATTGAATTTTGGTGCTAGTGAAAAAAAAAATATTAAATAAATACGCCAATTTATGAGCGCGCGTGCCGGAAAAAATGCGAAAAAATACACACACAAAAAAAAAAATTGTGTAATAAATTGAGATTTGTTTGTGCTTATTTTCAGCGTTTCTTTTTTAAATATTGGCACATAAAAAATTTTAGCATAAACAATTTGCATGTTTTATGTTTGCTAAGTTATTGACTCAATATCGGTGTGAAAACAGCAATAAGGTAGATGAAAACCGATACGAAACAGTGTGAATTTTTACTCGCTAGGGAAGCCCAAACTACTGATAATGGTTCTAAATTTTCCCAGGGCTCGAGGTTTCCTAAAAGCATTTGTGTAAATAATGGTAGTACAGAGGCTAAATGAATACTATCACTTTTTTCAATTAAAAATTACATTTACTTAGCTACATTTAGCGCCAGTTTCACGAAAGCAATTTAAGTGAGAAATGTTTTTTGTACGTTCTGAAAAGTTACAAAAGGTTTCAAAAAATTATTTAAAATACCCAAAAAGTGTCCCGAAAAAACTAAAAGTGCTTAGCAATCTCAAAATTTATAGCACGAAGAATCTCACACATCCCAAAAGTATCCGCAAACGATTGGAAAGTAAAATACGAAGAGTCCTGCCAAATATCCCGAAACATACATAAAAAAAAAAAATATATGAAGAATTTCTAATAGAGCTTAGAAAAGGTTTCGAAAAATTGCCAAAATAAAGCAAGAAATATCCCGAAGCAATCTAGAATGGATCACGAATAATACTCGTAACAAAATCCGAAAAGTTAGGAAAAATCTCGAAACAATCTAGAAATTTTGAATAATCACAAACATCTCGCAATAGTTCCGAGACACAAAAAAACTATAAAACCGCAGGATAATCCTAAAAATACCCCATAAGAAGACAAAAGGTCTCGTAAAATCCGGAAAAAAAGCAAATCACGAATAATCTTGAATTGAAATGTAGAAAAAACACCGAAATATTAATACAAAGTAGAAATATGTGATGAAAATTTTGGATTTTATTTTCTACTTAAAAATAAAAAATTAAAAAATAGTCGGTATTTTCAAGGACCGAAAATAAGCTTTAAATATGCAGATATTTATTTTTTAGATCATTAAAAACCATTGTTTTTTGAGCTTTATTTCGAATCTTATTTTTGTTTTTTTTTCTATTTTTGTCAATAAAAAAAAAGTCGTTTATTTGGATTTGTAATTTTTCGACATAAAGAAATGTTTACATTTTATGGTACTTTTAGCTCAAAAAAAAAAAAAAACTAAAGTTGCTTCTGAAGTCAAGAGGTAAATAGCCGACACTGTTGAAGCACAAGCGACTAGTATATGTTTGGGTACAGGTTTTATGTTTAGGCGTATTCCGCGAAACTGTGTTTAAGCTTTCAACTTAAAATTAAAGCTCAGTTAGTCTAGACCATATTTTCGTAACTCAATTTAACTTAATATTTTGGCCAACCTGTTATATGAGAAACTGTGTTGGCGGTTAGATAAAACTTAACTTACTGTAAGAAACTTAAGAACCTGCAGGTTTCGGATTCTTAAGTTACGGCCTTACGGAAATTGATATCGGTAGAAGCATCGGCGTAGCCAGAATGAAATTTAGGAGGGGGGGGGGTCGACCCTATTAAGTGGCATTTCATTTATATATATAAGGGAAATTTGAAAGTTAGGGGGGAGGGGTTCGAGCACCCGCCTGCCCCTACCTGGCTACGCCCATGGGTGGGAGAATCAGGCTTGCCGGATTTTCGTTTTTGCATGTCTCATGTGGTATTTTAGGCAGCAAACTGTCAAAGAGCTGGAAAGAAAACTCAAAAAACTCAAATATTTCCGCTTCTGGCTTAAGTTGACGTGTTGAGTAATAATTGTTGATTACTTACGGTAAGTTAAATTAAGTCTAGACTAACTGAGCTTTTAGTCATAGAAAATAAAATAAAGAAATAAATAAAATGAACTTTTATTCTACATAGAATTAAGTATTTCTTCAATCTAGGCAAATCCACATTCCGTTGGAAATCCCTTTTTTCTTGGCGTGGTAATAAAATGCTTATCTTTTATTTATTAGGGTGGTGCAGTTGAATGGGTAACTCCAAAAATCTACCCAGTGCCACTCAGCGGTATAAGTAATGTACCCAACACTGCTGCCTATGTTTTAACCGTTCGAATAAGCCTGTAAAATAATTACAAAACGGTTTAACTCGAATACGCCTCAAAAATTTAATTTTGTTTCAAAGGATACTGACTTAGACGATGAAAACACTCATCTATGTATGCAAGTTTTGGTGCTCGCATTTGTTTGAGTCATATGTATATACGTGTGCTTTGATATGTTTATGTATCTGCCAGCGCTTAATAATAACAAAGCGAAACAAGAAAATAGAACAACAAATTTAAATCGTGCCTCTCGGATACGAGGTGAAGGCGTAGTACATTTCATTAAATTACAAGTTTTATCGACGATCATTTGGCTACAATTCAAGGTTAGGCATACGCACTCACGCGCACGCACACGCAATCGAGTACGCGCACTTGTAGTAATTATTGTGGTTGTAAAAGCAACTAGAACAACAAAAGTAAGTGTAACAATGAAAATTACAACCGCAGAGCTACGCTGCACATTAATCGACAATAATATAGTGTCATCAAAGACATAATTACACGAATTTGAAATGAAAAAAAAGACAGAAAGCAAGTCATAAGAGAAACCATAGGCTTAGCAATCAGCAAGAATTGGTAAGCTAGGTCATCAAAACAAAAGTAAAATATAAACACAAAAAAAAACTACACAAATTAAATAAAATGCTGCTCGTTAAAGAGAAGGAGAGAGAGAGAGAGAGAGAGAGAGAGGGGTTAGAAAAACCAGAAACTTTAGAAAAATATCTATGTCCAGCTAGGTGATTGGCTTTTTTTCCGATGGTATGACTTTCCGCAGTGGATAAACATTTGCTTGGTATATATCCGGTAGCCGTCTAACTGGCTTGTTTAGTTGGCGGGAAGGCTACATATGCCTGGAACTTTACATATGCCCCTAGTCTCTGAAAGTAAACTACCCAAGCGCCGATCACCTTATAGTTGCCTTGACTGCAATAGCCTATTGGTGGCAAATTTAGTAAAACCTCCATCTTGTGGTCGTCGCCTTAAGATATGACGGTATTAAGATATCACCCAAAGCAGAATACCATAAATTATTTACAGTCCTTTTCGAAACAGGATGAAAAAATTCGCCGAAATAACTACGCCTAAAAATTATGCTCCAAAAAAATACATATTTTAAAAGCTAAAAAATGCTCAGGAAATCTAGTAATGTACTTTCGAATGCTTATCGTCGTTTAAAGTACAAAACCGCGTATCGTCATTCTGTAAAACCGCGTAACTGACATTTGCTGCCGAAAATTGGATTTGCTCACACAAGCTCTTGGCTCAATCCTTATCCATTTGTCCTGAAATATACTAGCCAGAAATGCCATTGCTTTATATAAAGAGAACCATTATGAAATGTGAGTGCTTTTACTCTCTAGAAAATAATTGATGCAACCCCACATACGGGGTTTTGCATTTTGTTGATACGCGGTTTTGTACTTTAAACGACGTTATGCTTTCGTATGTTTTAGAGCGATGTAGTTATTTTAGTAGCCATTTCGTTCTATTTTTCATGTCATTAGAATAAGTTGTGTTGCCTTACTCAAACAATCTATTAGCACTAGTCTAAGTTAGACAACGTATGCTTGCGAAGAAGTTGGATAAATAATTCTTTATGTCTGGGAATTGGCATACGGTATGACGCAAAAAGTCAAAAAAAGTTCTGAAAAATTACGACGAAATTTTTTTTTTTCAAAAATGTTGAAAGACTTTAATGAGTAGCTTTTCAATAGTTCTAGAATTCGTGAAAAGGAAAAAAGTTCTGCAAAATTACGCCGAAAAACAATTTTCTTTTTTTAAAGGTCGAAAAAGTTGTATGTTTGAAAAAAATTTAAAGTAAAACTGTTCTGAGTAGCTTTTCAATAGTTCTAGAGTTCCTGAGAAGGAAAAAGGAAGTTCTGAAAAATTATGCCAAATAAAAAATTTTTCCTAAAAGTCGAAAAAGTTAAATTTTTGAAAATCAGTAAAAATTAAGACCGTTCTGAGTAGCATTTCGATAGTTCTACAGTTATTGGGAAGAAAAAAGAAAGTTCTGCAAAATTACACCGAAAAAACCTTTTTCAAAAAAGTCGCAAAAGTTAAATTAAAAAAAAAATATATAACTGTTCTGAGCAGCTTTTCAGTAGTTCCAGAGTTCTTTGGAAGGAAAAAGAAAGTTTTGAAAAGTACGTCGAAAAAACCTTTTTTTTTTTTTGAAAAAGTCGAAAAAGTTAAATCTTTGAAAAAAAAATATAGCTGCTCTGAGTAGCATTTCAATAGTTCTAGTGCTCCTGAGAAGGAAAAGGAACCTCCAAATAAGGTTCTGAACATGTTTTAATCATAGCCAATGCTTGCGATTTTTTGCAACTGCGAAACTGATGCTGAAATTCCAGGAATTTTCCTTTTCAATGTAGCCCAATTAGGCTCTCAAATTCCTTGAAAATCTTTAGATCCTCGTCGGATGCAGGTATAAAAGCTGTTTCTGCATAAAAGTTAGCTCATACCTCGATCCTAGGTCGAATACAGTGCCAATTAGGACCATTTTATTTGAAGAAAGAGGAAGCTTTATTAGTATATTTTTAAGGTAATCGTATTACAACGTCTCCATAAAGTCTGTTATCTTCGGTTATTCAAATCAACCTACTACTTTTATTTTATAGGGCTTCCCATATCTACCATTGGCTTGGCTTTCGAAATTCACCATCATAGTGTCCACATGCTATCTATTTATTATGAAGAAGTATTCACACACTTGTAGATACATACATGACCAGCCTACTGATGAACTCTTCATTTCGTAGCAATTTTCATTGAAGATTTGTGCAAGCGAATATTTGCTCTTACACATCTGTTAAGTATTTAAGTGAATTAGTAGTATCTTTGCAAAACAGACTGCAGGCAATTAATGGCTACTGATTTTGTTTTGAGGCATGCAACAAAGCTGAATTTAATTTGAAAAGTATGCACATACTCGTACACACTAACATACGCACTACACTCGGCCGTTTGTGGTGCGAAGGCAATGACATTAATTTGCACAAACGCAGCAAAAAGAAGAGCAAGCGAGTGAATAAAAAAATTATAATTAAAAGCGCATTGATCAAAAGTGTAAAAAAGAAAAATATTCAACAATTAGTTTACTCATAGCTCGTGCGCCGCATCGAGAGCCATGTGCAGTTACGCACTTTTTCGATTTTCATATACATATATGTAGTATATTTATATATGTATGTAGTATCTAGGCTTATGTAGTATGCATGTACAATAATTCTTGTTGCCATCAAGCAACTCAGCAGCGAAACTCTGAAATATGTAGCTTTTGCTCTAAACTTTTCACCCGCTACTGTTTGTTGTTTCTGCAGTAAAATTTTTATTTTTACTTTTTTACTTGTTATTATTTGAAATGTTGTATGTTTTCATAAGTAGGTATCTATTGTTTTTATTGTTGTTGAAGATTTTAGCATGGCGCTTTCACACATTCTTCTGTTTCAAGCAATTGTATTTTTCGACTCAATTTCAAATATTTTTCCTTTGAATCTCAATTCGGACGAGCGCCGTTGATACACACATATTTACATATATGTATACATACATATGTATATACACACATATATATACTAAATAAATGTATGTATGTAGTTATGTATGAGTAGTGGTGTCAGAAATAATAGACTCGCCTTATTTTGATCAGTTTTGGATATATTGCCTTGGTTTATTTAATGTTTAATATTTTTTTATAAAAGTCTAGCTACCTACATATGTATATGGTATAAATGCACACTTCAAACTCTGTTAAAAACTAAAGAAATTAAAAAAAAATCCAAAATTTCAAACTTTTTATTCCGAATTTTTAGAATTTTTTTTTATGCAGTTTTAGTATAAAAATGTGCAAATTTCGAAGGCAACAAAACACTGTTGATTTTTGGCAATTTTTTTCTATAACAAAAGTTCGAACATACTTTGCATCAAAAATGCGTGACACGTATGTATATGCGTATTTTGTAGTGAATGGTATAAAAAACTGCATACAAAAACTTTCCTAAAATTTCTGAATAAAGAGTTAGAAATTTTGATGAAAATTTATAAAATGATTGTGTTGCTTATTGGCCGTTTAGTATAATTTAATAATTTATTTTTGAGCTAAAGGCCGTATGTTAAATAAAAGATTAAATGTTTTTCTGCTTTATTTACTTTTTAGTTTTATTTTGGTCAATATTTCGGTTGACCGGACAAAGCTAATAGTTCCTGAAGATGCCTTCAGACTGAAGGCGAAATATCGCCCAAAATAAAAGTATAAAGTAAATAAAGCAGAAAAAAATTAATGTTTTATTTAACATACGGCCTATAGCTCAAAAATAAATTAGTTTATGAAATTTTAAAAATTTTTGTACAAAGTTTTAAATGTGGACTTATGTATGTATACCATATAACCAGCTAAAAAAATATTAAACATTAAATAAACCAAAGAAATATAGCCAAAACTGGTCAAAATAAGGCGAGTCCTTTGTTTTTGCCACCAGTGTACATCCATACGTACATATGTATGTATATATATAGTTTATGGTAGCGTTATCGGGGATTTTTATTGAAAATTTTCAGGGAAATAATTGCAATAGACACGCATTTGAAATGTTTATTAATAATACTATGTACACAATATTAGAAGCTCGGCCAAACACTGACATATTGTGTAAGCATATTTTGTGTATGTATATTTTGAGAGACCGAATCGCAATTAGTAGGACAAAAAAGCAATACCGAACTTAAATTCAAATATTAAATGACAAAAAAAGTGTTTTTCCATCCGAAAAAAAATGTATAGGTAAGCTCTAGCTTCTGCGCGGTCCTCCGCTCGCGTGATGTTCCGATTGACGTTATGATTTTAAATGCAACAAAAATGAGAGATGTGGAACGAAATAAGCAGTTAAAGTAGGAGTTTTGGTATAAAAATTATATTCGAGAGCATGATCAATGTGCCAAATTTCAACCAAATTTTTTGCATAAATCAATTCATAATACTCACATACAATTAATGGAAGTATTTTTTTCATCATTATTTATATGAATAAATTAAAAAACTACTGTCATATCTGTTATTGTATTAATTGCGTTAAATTTGTATGATCTACAAGCAGTTAAATTTGCCTCTCCGAATTTTGAGTTAGCTCACTTTAGATCTAAGTGTGCGATATGTACATTAGGGTGGTCCAAAAATACACAGGAAAATCATCTTTGCTATAGGATCGTTAACAGTTAATATATTTTGATCAAATATGAATACAAATTTTCTTTTAGAAAATCTCGAAACAAAAATTATCATTTCTATTTAACTTTAAAATCTTACTAATTATTTTTTTATACCGTGCGTGAGTATAAGAGATAAGATTATACTGGCCAACAAAATTGCACTTTTGGCCTGGTGAATGACGTATGACAGATGATGTTTAATAATTTGACGTCGATAATTTTAAATATAACCTCATTTGTTTTCTAGCAGCTGTTGTTTACGAGTTATAGCTTTCACCTTCGTACGCTGGAGGAACGCTCTGGCTGCAACTTCTGCAAGGAAGTCTTATAAAAGATATATTTTTTTTCAACTTAAGATCTTAATAAAATTAGATTAGCTGCCGCAAAAAAGTATTGACACAAAGAATTTTTTACAATACATGCAAAAATTTCTATTTAAATTAATTTTTTCCGCTGATTTTTTATAAAAATATGGTTCACACTACAACCAAAAACATAAACATGTAATTTCTAAACATTCTGCAAAACTCAGGAAAATTCACTATATTTTCATAAAAAATTGGAAAATGTTTTGTATGGAAAAAATGCGAAACACCATGTGCCATATTTTCTAAACTAGAACTAGTACCGATATTTCTATCACAGATTTAAAAAATGTTGTGTGTTTTGAAGATCTCTAAAGACAAATATTCTTATTCGATTAAAAAATACTTGTTTTTAACGATTCTATAGCAAGTCTAGGACAAATTTTATTCTACCCTGGTAAAATAGTTGGAAAACTCCCCTTCGACACGCTTAAATATTTACCAGATTTAAAAATAAAAAACTTCGTGTCACCATACGTTCGATATTCTTCAATACTTTGACTTTTAAACAGGTGATAGGTCTCTTAAAAATATCTCCGAAATAAAGCTTTCTTCATACCTGTTTCGTTTGACACATATACATTTTGTAATATTGCAATTATTGATAAAATTAAATACATGGCAACGCTCTTTAAAAATATTTTCAAAGTACAACTTCCTTTGTTTGGCATCATGTATGTATGTACATAAAAATATTTCATTTATCTTTTTAATTAATTTAAAATTCTCCTTTAGGCAGAGTGGCAACCCTCTGTAAAAATAATTTAGGAATAAACTCTCGTAAACTCCTTTCGACTAGCATTCATCTTGTAGTAATTTATTTAACTTATTGCTTAAACCATATATGTAATACTTCTATATTGGCAGTAAGCTAACTTCTCAATGTGTAAGCATTCCGAAATCAGAGCGAGACAGTCTAGTACTGTTTTTGTCAATGTATTGTGTACTTGAGTGCCGTTTTTGTATATGTGTTGTGTACATGTTTATTTATAAACGTATGTGTTCCTTTTCTTTCGCACGTGTTTATTGATATATCTGTACTGTAGTGTTTTCGGACGGTACTAGCTCTTACTGCCAATATAGGAGTATTACATATATGGCTTAAACACATTTTTTTCTTTTGAGCAGGTGGCAACGCCTTTTAAAAATTTGTTAGAAGTAAAACTATGAGTATCTAACACTTACTTCATTTGGTTTTCATATTATTTGACTTGTTGATTAAATTTAATTTTGCTTGGAATAGGTGATAACAAACATCTGGCAACCCTATTAAAAAAAAAAGTTTGACTAAATCTCGTTTTTTTGACATCTACATTTCATAAACTTGCTGATTTAGTTTTTTTTTATTTTGAGTTTAACTTGTTAAACTGGTTGCAACTCTCTTCAAAAATATCCCATATCTTAATCCAGGTCTTAAGCCATCTATGTGTCACATTGTATCCAAATCCGTCCAGAAGATAGCTCGTACTCCTTTTGACGTAGAATACGTCTTACCTTAAGGTATGGGGGCTATGTTCAAATGTTGTAGTTGTAATTTTTAGAGCTTCACAAAAACGCTTATTGCACGAGAACTAATAAAGCGATTTCAAAGAAAAGTGTGGCGTTTCAAAGATAAAATTCCAAACCTGTCGACAGATTCATTTTTGTAAATAACCAATTCGGTTTCTGTCGTAAAAACAACGGTAAACATTGCCTTATTTTGGGGTCAATTTTGAGCCTTTAAAGTGCTCTAGCAACTTATTGTTGGCATATATAACTTTCATTTTCGGGATATAGGTTCTTTGGAGCAGTAGAAATATTATCGGGTACAAATTTTATATAAATTTAACAAATATTGAGCATTTTAAGGCAAAAAATTGTTGAAAAAATTTGCAAATTTTTTTCATTACCAAAATGCTCGAAAACCGCTCGAATGATTTTGTTTTTGTTTTCTTTAATCAAAAATTCAAGAGTTTTCCTTTCGTTTGGTATATGGGAAGTATTGGTTGATATCTTCTATATATGTTTATTTTATTCAAATATATGGGCATAAATGATTTTCCATACAAAATCACCTCGTCATCATTTTGCAAACACGTGCATATGTTGGAAGTGTGGGAAGGAGACAAAAAGTATGTATGCGTATGTAATGCGGCTTTTGATAAACAGAGGCGCGCTATTTATAACCTAATCGCAGCGTGTGTACATATGTAAATACATACATACGTACATATGTTGATTGCAGTTAATGTGGATCTGTTTCTATTTTTAGTAATCTATGTATGTCTATACATACATATGTACATACATATTATATATGTACATACATATATGAACACATGTATGCATAATACGCGAAGACTTTTCGAAGTGAAACAACATTTAGAAAAAGTCCAATCCAAGAATAAAAGTAAAGGTGAGGACGTACATAGATAAAGAAAAGGATAAAGGCCAAGGTAAAAATAAACACAAAAACAAAGTTGAGTAAAGATAAAGGCAAACATGAAGACCAAGGTAAATTTAAACACTTTACTTACTTACTNAAGATAAATATAAAGAAAAAGATGCGGATGAGGATACCGATAAAAGTATAGATGAAGATAGAGGAAGAAAGATTAAAATAAAGGTAGTTGTAGAGAAAAGGATATAGATAAAGGCACAGAGACTCAATCTCGGAACTATTTCGGGATTTTAGGGATTCTCGGGACTTATCGATATAATCGATATTTTTTTGGTTTTTCTTAGTGTGTGATTTCGTTTTTGACTTCGATATGCTCTTAACCATACCACGTATTCTACGTTTAAATATAGCGGCTGTATCTCCGATACAGCCTGCAGACCAAGACGAAGGCGCTGGACTGTTCCTTTTTTCTTCTTTTTTGAAGTTACAACTATTTACCGTATTGTTTTCGAACGGCTCGGAGACATCCTGTCCAAGTTGGAATGAAGCTGATGCCACTTTACATAGCCACATTAGTTTTGCGGTGATTCACAATTTAGACATAGCATCGTTGAGACAAAACAACCATGCATGTCGATTAGCTTATCTCTGAAGGCTTCTGCATGATTTGAGGTACTATGAAGATCTGGGATCGCCGCCAGCTTTGAGCAGCTCACCCCTATAATCTCACTCAATACACCTTTCTTAATACCTGTTAACCAAGAATAACAAAATTGTAATTGCTTGATTCTTGAATTTCAAAAGCAAATTTTTGTTTATCCATAAAATGACTCAGCGGGAAAATTTCGAAAACATAGTATTTTTGAAATGAGAACTACCATAAAAGTACAGCTCTATGTATCGGATTCATACGAATTTTGCCGCTATATTCTACTTTAGAAATTTTCTTTGAAATTATCGTTTTCTTCATGCTAAATATTTGTTTATTATTTTGACTGCTGATTCCGTTCGAAAAACCCAAACAAATACTATTTTATTACAACGCTAACACTGAACTTGACAGTACGGCATGCACACGCCCTCCCACATAAATATATGTATGTGTGTTGTATTTATGTGGATAATACCCTCTAGATACATATGTGCAATAGCCTACATATGTATGTGTGTATATACGATTTGTCTATGGCAATGCCTATCATTTTGCGGAGGTGGTCGATGGCACATGCGGAATCCTCGCTAAATTTCCAGCGAATTTATTTCGTAGGGCGAATGAGTGAAACGCGAAACGCATTTTTCGCAATTATTTATAAATAAGCATAATTTATTGTGATGTTTGTCGAACTTTTCGTAAAATTTTTGCTAACAATTTTATTGTTGACTACATTGTTGTCTTTTGCTTTGATATATATATTTTTGTGTTTTGTTTACTTCCTATCTTTCCTTTATTATGTTTTGTGCTTTACGGTGCTTCCCTGCTTTAATTTCGTTTCCAAATCTAGAATTTTGGGATTTTAGTTGTTTTTTAAAAATGATTTGTATTTACAAAAATTGTGTACTTTTATTTGGACTCAGCTTTTATCCGAAACATTTAAATTTGGCATCGTTTTGCGTAACGCACACAGTTTGTGAATTTGCTTTGGCGCGTAACGAACCATTTTAAGAAATTGTGCAAATATAAGCTTCGTCTAGTTCCGTTTAAGGATTTAGTTTGTATTGCAGAATTCGAACATTAATTGTATTTTATCATTTTGCGAAATACATACATATATAAGTAGCAGATAATTGGAGAAGGTAATTATACATAGCACATGTAAATTAGGGTGCATCACTCTTCATACAAAAAAAAAAAAATATAAACTTGTACTGTTTTTTCGTCGTAATTTAAAAATTTATTATATAACAGGAAAATGTTAAGATTTACGTAAACTGGGCCTATTTGAAAATTTCTAAAAAAAAAATGTGTTTTTTCCGTTGATACGCAAACCGCTTAAGCTTAAACACTTCTGTCATCTAAGGTGGTAAATAAAAAAATATTTTTGAAAACTAAAATTTTATGTATGAAAACCGCATTTTTGGAGGTATTTTCAAATCGGTCAAATAGGGTTACCACCTTTATAAAATTTAGTACTGAAATATGCGCGGTGGTCACAATAAGTCCATAGCATACCTAATCGTGTTCGAATGAAACTTAAAATTTTTTCGCCACATTTCTAAAAATTTATAATTTGTGGTTAAATAATTTTTACCATCTAAGAGCGCCAAAATTTGTGTCTAGTTCTTTTTTATATCTAATGATTTATGCCCGTTACTGAATTGTTAAAAATGTACGCCCACTTTTAGAATGGTTAAAAACCAATGACTAGTTTTTAAATGATCATTTTCTAATGAGCGAATTATTGTGTTCGGTTTTGAAACTACCTAAAATTTTGTTCTTTAAAAGTGTGTGTTTAGTTTTTAAATGACTATATATTTATGTGCAGTTTTGAAATGGCTAAGAATTTATGTCCAATTTAAAATAAATAAAATAAAAATTCTATCGACTTTATAAATAACCAAAAATTGTGTCCCGATTTAAATTATGATCCGTTTTTCAATAACCGAAAAGTTTTTAAGTTTAAAAAAAATTCTTCAACTTTGAAATTACCAAAAAATTTTGACCACATTTTTTTTTATCAAACATATCCAACTTTAATGGAAAGAAAAATTCAGTCTGTCTAATTTTTAAATGGCCAACAAATTATGTCCAATTTTAAAATGTCCAGAAACCGATGTCTAGACTTTAAACCAAATTATTATATCTAGATTTGAAATAACCAAAAATTTTCGCCCAGTTTTAAAATGATCAAAAAATTATGCCGTGTTTTGGATTTGCCAAAAATCGATGCTATTAAATAAAGAAAATTTTCGTCAGTTTTTAAAAAACAAAATTTTGCGCCAGTTTTTAAATAATCAAAAAATTTGTTCGGTACAAAAAGCATGTTGTGATAATGACCAAAAAGTTTTTAAATAACTTAAAAATTGTCTCCAGTTTTCAAACAGCCAAAAATTGAAGACGAGGTTTTTTATGAAAAAACACTTCTTACCTTTTATAGCAAAAAATTATGTCAAATTTTTTAATGGCCAACAAATTATGGGGTTTTCAAATTACCAAAATTAATGTGATTAAAAAACTATTCCCCGCTTTTTTTCTTAAAATTTCGCTAAAATTTCTTACTCATCACCATCATAATTTCTGTTCCCAGCCTTTCATCTCTTACCACCTGCTTGCACATAAAACTGTGACCCATATTCCATTACTTCATCGTGTGTCATTCATAGTGAAAGTAACCGAGTATTAAAAATCGGGCGGCAGGTTAATAGCCGTACTATTTTGGGTTGCGCGGGCGTATGAGTAATATTAATAAGTTAGACATGCAGAATGCATTTAACGTCGCCCAAACCAACAACGTTGCAGTGAGTGTAAACTGCAATCATGGCAGCCGGCGTAGGCGTAGGTGTAAATGCATTTTTCTGCAATTAGCAGAAAACATTACGACTGTCTCGCCTATTACACTATCTTTGCACTACCTTACGCTCCTCACCGCCTTTTCCGCTCTCGCCATACGCCTACAAGCGCAGTTTTAATGGGTTCTTTGGAAATTTTCGCTATTTCTACATAGTTTACGATTTTTTTTTTTTGCAATTCATTTATGGAGCTAATAAAATTTGAAATGCACCCGTGCAGCATTACGCACATTTACATACATACATACATGCATACGCAGTTTAGGCGGATATTTGCTGGGTGTTTATGCTTTTCGAAAGTTTTTCTTTTTTTTTTTGCACTGGCGAATATCTTTGCGCTCTTGGTAAAGAAACACTCACTTTGGTACATAAATAAAATCACATACATACGTACATATTTACATATGTGCACACATATAATTTTCATATATACAATGCATAAATTCATAAGAGCTTTTATGTGCATGCAGTTTTATTGCACGGATAAGCATATAAAATGGCTTTTAAGCCGCTACGTTTAATTACAATCGCTATCATACTTTGCATTCACCACATTTACCGCAATCGCCGCATTAGAATTTTATCGAACATTTTGAATTTTTGACGCAATGGCCCACTTGGCGTATGAGTGACATGGTTTCGTCTGCTCGTAAAATGAATTAAGTACACTTTTATGCGTGTAAATATAGATGTCTGCGCGTTTATTAATAAATATGAAATGTGGTTGAAAAATCTGCTTCGAAATACACGCTGCTGTTAAGTAGATTAGGTTAGCCTGGCTGAGCCGTAAGATCTCAGGTACCCCCCGATTAGTTGTTCCCTTCTGCTACAAATTAAGTTGAAGTTTGCTCTTTTCCATCTTTGTCAGTATTTATATTTTAGCGAGTTGTAACAATTTTCTAGTTCTTTGGTCTGCAATTCCTTTCGTGCAATGCAGTTAGGAGGAGCTAGTGGAGCCGGCATAGCTTAATCGAGAGCTTCCGAAAGTTAACTTCCTCATCGAAGGTGCACTTTGTACTCCGTTTAGTTAGTTTGTACTCCGTAGTCTCCCGTAAGTATCCCAACTAGTACCTTGTAAATTCATCTTGGAAGTATTAGCAAATAGTTGGTGGTTGGTTTACCACACGAATTTTGCCGCCTATAGCTTTGGCATGTCTAACTCTATTCCTCAATAATTGATAGTTACCGTACGGTGCTTAGCAGTGATAATTTTAGCCCGGTTTTGTCTGACATATGAGCCCACCTATTCCCTTCATTTTGTTTGTGTCCTGGTACTCAGTTCAAAGCAACTCATTTACTGCTGTAGGATTCGCCTAATCTATTTATGTTTAGCCGATCACAAAGTGGGTGAGTCATTATAGCCAAAACTGGTTGTCTGGCTGTCGATGAAAACTCAGCTGCTTTGACTGCATTCCGGAAACTTATAAGGCTACTCAGGCTTAAGCTAGAGACAAACCCCCACAAATTTTATATCCGACTAAAAAGTTTTGGCAAGAATGGCGCTTGGGTCAGACAGTATCCACTTTTCAGCCTGCCTTACTGTCTTAAGACTTGTGGCGCGTTTTTTTAAACTGGTCTGCGGAACAGCATAGTAGAATTTACCGGTTAACTCACGTAATCCAAATTATTCAGTTAACTGTACATATCATCTTTTTGTAATAATACATTCTATGCTTAAATTAGCCAGAGTGCCCGAATTGCTGCTTGGATATCTGAAAAAATAACTAGAAAGGCGCACTTCAAATGCTTTTCAAGCAGTTTAGAATTGCTAAGACCGAAGCCTGGAATACCGCGCGCCATCTGCCCATAGGAATTGATAGCTTAGGACTGGGTGCATGAAGGACAGGCAGTCCGTTTTCTCAATCTTCGAAGTCTGGGATTTTCAGTTTCTGCCACTATCTTTTGGAGTCACAAACTCCGCATATTTTCAAACTTGGTATCTTTCCAAGAATACTTTCGTGAAGTTTCTTTACATAGAAGCAGTCGCCGGAGTCGAAATTCCAGTTCTTTCATGCCAAATGCTTCTTGAATAAAAATATGGAGTACAGTCCATTCTATAAGTGAGTCTAGAGACGCTGATGAGCAGTGTCTTATCGAACCAGTGGCGGAGAGACATGCCATGCTTTGT